>NW_028324307.1:13400000-13700000 GCF_058129835.1 Hydra viridissima | reverse complement strand
ATATATATATATATATATATATATATATATATATATATATATATATATATATATATATATATATTCACTATCAACAGAAAGTTTGAGGCAGGTACTGAATTTTTAGAAATAAACAAATAAACTTTTTCAGAACTAATTTTTATTCTAATTGCTATATTTACAAGAACTAAATATTATTAAACATTTTTTTATCATATTAAATCATGCAAAGAAAATGAAGAAAATATAAATGTATGTATATACATTTATACTTATATATAAATGTATATACATATATATATACATATATGTGTGTATATATGTATGTATGTATGTATGTATGTATGTATGTATGTATGTATGTATGTATGTATGTATGTATGTATGTATGTATGTATGTATGTATGTATGTATGTATGTATGTATGTATGTATGTATGTATGTATGTATGTATGTAATGTATGTATGAATGTATGTATGTATGTATGCTTTATCTATTTACAGTTATATACATAATACATATATATATGTATATATATATATATATATATAATATACATTATATACACACACACACACACACACACACACACACACACACACACACACACACACACACACATAATAAACTAAGATACGAAGTATGAAAATACAATTACATAATAATAAATATCTGATCATGTAGCAAATAAAAAAGAGAAACCTAAATCAAAGCACACTCGGCGAATTAAACCGTAGAAGAAAATATTTTGCCGTTAAGTAAATAAATACACGCATTCTTCAGACAAATTGCGTTTATCATTTAATGATTAAAATTATGATTAATTCAAATATCAGGCAGGTAAAATTATGTTTTTTCAAAAAAAAAAGTCGCTGAATTGAATTCCCATTCCGTTTTCTCATTGTTAACATTTTTATCGAAATCAATTTGTATTCGTTTAATGTACGAGTGATTTAAAAAGACATTTAGAGGGAGTTTCCCAGAGTCTTGCGAACAACTTCAAAAAAAATCCATCTTTAACAAATCTTTTAGCCTTGAACATATATTTAAGTGGTTTAATTTGATGAAACGCCTAAAATTTAGGATCCTCTAAATGGTCATTGATATTCATTCGTTATTTTCTAGCTAATCAATTTGAGACCTGTGAGAAAAAGATAAGTTAATAAAATAAGGTTATAAATTTCACACATTTAAGTCTTTTCGAACAATTTTTTCAAATTTATGGATATGATAATTATCATATAGCAAAACAATAGTTTGTAGGTATTGAAAAGTTAATAATAAACCCCATAACTCCATTCAAACAGTAACAATACAAAGAGTTTTTTTTGTCTTCAATCATTCTGAGGATTTGCGCGAACTAAATTCCTCTGATTCAGAGGAATTTAGAGTTTTAGAATTCAGAGGAATTAGAGTTCAGAGGATTCAGAGTCTGAAAGAATTTAAGTTTTAAAAATAGTAATAGTAAAGATAATTTAAAAAAAAAACTTTAAATTTTTCTTTGTTCAACAAATCATAAACTAGTCATTTCAAATGAAAGGCCAGAAATATTTTTGATTATATTTTAAACTTTTTCTCATTTTTAATTTGAAGAACCAATCATCTTTTGAAGAAAAAACCTACCTGGATATGACTTAAAAGCAAGTGCACGAGATGCACCAGCATCTTTGAGATGCCATAGATCCATGTTAGTGTACCACCATCACGTTAATCCAAATTTTTTTTAGATGTGGTTAATATCAAAGAGAGACATATTGTATCAAAGATTGGAAAGACCATCTTTTATTATAAGGTTATGAAATCTTTTTTAAAAACTTTTGTTTTTAAAAAAGATGTCATAACCTTGAAATTGTAAAATAAGTATAAGTAATTTGTCACTTAGGCATTTCCTAAATGATTTATTGATAAAATTAACATTTTTGAGATTTTTAATTTGCCATTTTCTCATCGTTATGGACGTCTTTAATGACGTAATTTTATTTGATTTGCTTCAGTTTTCAAAAAGACGAAGTTTGTAATATAGGTTTATTACAAATATAGAACACATTTTCTCACTTAAAAAAAAAGTCAAGATCAATAGCTTCACTTTTTTTTTCTTGGAATAAAATAACAATTCCATTTGAAAATGATTTAATTTTCTTGGAATAGAATAAAATAACAATTCCATTTGAAAATGATTTAATTTTCTTGGAATAGAATAAAATAACAATTCCATTTGAAAATGATTTAATTTTCAAAAAAACAACAAATGTAGGAGAAAGTCAATAATTTACCAACTTATCAAATTTTTTATACTAAGATATTTAATCCACCCAATATAAGACAACTTTTAATAACAAGATGGGCAAAGTTGTAACCATTCAAGTTGTAACTCATAATAAACTAATGATCAAAATTACTAATCTTGATCATACATTTTAATCTTGATCATACATTTTTTTTGGGATTATAACTTAACTGAAGTATGTTTAATCGAAATCAGATCATCAGTGAAGCACCACTGTTCTAACTCATAGAAATATGTAAAATTGTTTATATCTTAATAAAATAAATCTATTTTCTTGCTTAAAGACTTTATATATCATTCAGCAATCATGTCTCACTATGTGGGCAAACTTGCATTTACGATATTAAATACTATAAGGAAAATATAAACTATATATAAATTTAAGGTCTTAGATTTTAAACTTGAAATAGAATGGTTTACTTAATTCAACTTAATAAAATAATGGTTTACTTAATTCAATGCTTTATAATCTTAGCTTGCTGTGGAGTAATGGAAAAAAGAATTAATTTTTAACCTTTTACTGATGTTCCCATGGGAAAACCACAAAAAGATGATATAAAAGTTAATTTATATTTCATATTTTCACATATAAAGTAATATTTTTAAAATTTCCTAAAAAACACAAAATCTTGGAGTTTTGATGTACTGGAGTTTTATGAAAGTACTATTTCAAGATCAATAACTTCACTTTTTTTTTCTTGGAATAAAATAACAATTCCATTTGAAAATGATTTAATTTTCTTGGAATAGAATAAAATAACAATTCCATTTGAAAATGATTTAATTTTCTTGGAATAGAATAAAATAACAATTCCATTTGAAAATGATTTAATTTTCAAAAAAACAACAAATGTAGGAGAAAGTCAATAATTTACCAACTTATCAAATTTTTTATACTAAGATATTTAATCCACCCAATATAAGACAACTTTAAGACGTCTTTAACTTATCTTTAACTCATCTAGACGTCTGCAACTAGTTAAAGGCGTGTTTTTTTTGTTTGGACGTTACCTTATGAGTTGAAGCAGAACCTTGCTCAAAAGTTCAATAACAAGAACGAAATATAGTTTCATTAAGAGATTTTAACTACGTTTCCATTATTCTGATGTCCATTAAATTTGAATAAAAAACATCCAGTGCTTCTTGGTAAAGCTTCCATCTTTAATTTTGATTTAATGACGTGGAACGTACTCCCTGTTAAAATATCAGTCTCTGATTTTTATGAATGGATTCTTTTTCTCTCGCCTTTAATCACTGCTGAAGTTCGTACAATTCCTTATTTGCGCCCTCTTATTTGCGCCATTTTTTTTTTCAAAAAAAGTAGAAAGAATTTCTAAAGCTTTTGGGTCATACTCATACATAGGTAAATTTACCTAAGTATTTATAAGAAAAAAAAAATAAATAAATAAAACTGAATTTAAAATACTTCCAATATTTTCAATTTTTAACATTTGTTTTACTATTGATTTTGCCCAAAGATTTTTTGTATTCTGTAAATTTATATCACCTACATGGACTAGGTATTAGTTTAGGAGTCAGGAGTAAGACTCACTAGCCTGAGAAATTCTTTCTAATTTTTTAAAAGAATATGCAAAAACGCAAAGCAAGTGGTGTAAGAAACCGTATACGATCTAAACTCTAAGATTTAACCAATGTGCGAGAAAAAAATTAAAAAAAAAAAAATCATATGAGAATTTTAAAAACTTATAATGATAAGAAGAAACTATATTTACAATTTCTTTTGAGTTTTAAAACTTCTTTGGACTCATTAATTGCTTTTTTATTCACTTTAGTTGAAAAATAAAAGTATTTACTTATTCTTTACAAGAAAAGACAATTTTTCTTCTGTGTTCCATAAAACCATAAAATCGATTTTTAAAAAGTTGAAATTCCGTAAGTTGACATTTGATGAAAATATTAAGAAAACTTAGTCAAAGTTTATAAACATTTTAAAGCACCTTAAAATGGGTCACAAAATAGAACTATTTTTTTTCTCGAAAACAATTTGGATTGCTAGTGAGTTTAATTCACGTACATTTACTTGCTTTGCACAAGTTGACCAGTAGTTATTACTATGCTAGCAGACTTCAGTTTCTTTTTAAACATACAAAATAAGATAATCTCTATCTGTAGTCATTAAAACATCAAGTTGACAAAATTTTCAAACCGTTTTATGCCATAAAATTATTCTGTCGGGAAAATTATGAAAATTATACCGTATGAATGAAAATTATACCGTATGAATGATTGATTAACGTGTGACATTTGTATTTTTTTTATGTAAAAAAATATTTTTTTTTGTTTATTGGTATTTATTTAAAGATATAGTCTATAAAGTTTTCACGCCAATCGTAATGATAAAATCAAAAATAAAAAACAATATGATAAAATCAGATCAAAAACTTTGCCCAAAAATTAACGTTAATTATGTTTTTCCAAAAAGTGACATTAATGATGCTCTTCCAAAAAAAGATGTTAATGATGTTCTTCCAAAAAATAGCATCAATAACGCTTTTCAAAAAATGCCATTAATGGTATTCTTCCAAAAAATAACATTAACGCTGATCCTGACTCCTAACTTCAAACTCGTAACCCCAACCCCCTCCCGTACGCTTTTCAATTTTAGTTTTAACTTTTATAAAATCAAATCGATAAAAGAAAATAATAATGTAGAGTTTTCTATGGTAAATTACTTCTTATATAAAATTGTTTGTAATAAGGAATTTCGCCTTTAAAAGTTGTGCCCACCAATTGCCCTCCCCTTCCCTCATCCATCGTTTGGCTATCAAAAACATTCAGCGATATTTTAACAATTTCTTAAAAAGTCACCTTTTTTACACCAATATATATTCGTATTATTTTACAAAATGCGACAGTGTTGTTTAATTTAAGTTGTATAATAAATATAAGTAGTATTTACGCTCGACTATTTACAAGTCGCTTATGATAAAATGGCTACGCTAACGTTCGCTTCTTTTGCTTAATGCAGTTGTTTACTAGAAATGTTTACAAGAGTCGTTCAAAAGAATTTTAACAGTTTTATTTTTACCTTGCTTCCTTACCTTGCTTACCTTACTTACCTTGCTTCAGCTGGTGGACTTGCTTACCGTCTTTTTTGGTAATAGTTTGTAAATGTCAAGGTTAGTTTTTTTTAATTATTTTATTAATAAGGTATTAACAAAAATAATTTTATATCAAAATTAAGTTCTCTGTGAAAACATAAAAACTTTTCCCATGATCTGGTAATCCTCCACCCTCCCCCTCTCAGATGCAGTTTTATGAGGCATATCAAAGTATCAGCTTTCCTCTTCTGAATTTAGAGTTTATAATTATTAAAAGCTATTATTTTTTAGAGTGTTGTATCACATAATTAAGATAAAAAACTTTTTTCTTTTGTAAAAATTATTACATAACTAACTTGCATCTCACCATAGAATATTTACAATACATGTGTATTTACCTTTATTGTAGTAATCATTTTTATTTACTTTACTTGAAGATTTGGCTCATGCTCAACGATTATATATCTAGAGTTGATTTGTATAAGATTAATTTTAATTAAAACAAAATTACGTAAGGCCAACAAAGTAAAATTTTTAAATCTATACGTTCAGTTGTCCATCTCATCAATAAAATCTATTTCTCTCCTAATAATCATTATGGCATCCGAACTGGTGAGTTAACATCTGAACATCTGAGTTTCAACCACAAAATGATCACAAAGAACTGACTATCATTTTCCTAGGAGAAATTCCAATACTTGGTTTTTTTTAGTGCACCTACTGGGCACTTTACAGAGCTAGATGGATGATGAATGTGTTAGGTGCCATGAAAGCCTAGATATTTAAAAGTTAATTCAAACGAAAAATAAAGATATAAAAATAAAGAGAGATATAAAAATAAAGATATAAAAATAAAGAGAGATATAAAAATAAAGATATAAAAATAAAGAGAAAGAAAAAGGTCTTTTAAACTTTTGCATTTTTGTTATTTAAATTTATGCGAAGGGTTTGTTTACAACTCCTTCTGCATCTTATTCATTAAGAACTGCAAACAAAGTTTAGGAGTTGTAAGCCAAGTACTCATAAGTCTCCACCAAAAACAAAATATCTTTAAAAAATTATGATTTTAAAAGTTCAACAGCAAATACCTCGTTCAAATTTTTAGTGCAAACTTTCAAAACAAAACATAGTCCAGTCCGGCGAAGGACATTGACAATTACAAGAAGAAGGGTGCTGCAGTCTCTGCATCATTTTTAAAGAAGCTTTTTTTCGACATTTATGGTGTCTGTCAGTTAGATTTAATTTTTTTGGAAAATGAGGTCTCAGTTGAAATCAAGTTGAAAATAGTTATGGTATTTGAAACTCCTGGAGATGAGTGTCCATTAAAGAGAAAAATTGATGGTTGACTGATTCAAAACAAACAACTTAAAATTTTGTTTTACAAAATACGTACAGATTTTCTACAACTTCTAGATTTTCGTAAGTTTTTTTGAGCAAAAATGTTGAAACATTTTTCAGACGAATTCTACAAGTCTGCGAAAGAAAGTGTAATGTATATAAAGGTATTCAATGATATAGCTAAGCGTGGTACAGCTCTAATAGACGAGTGAAATAAGTGTTATACGAACAACAAAGAACGTTACACTTTCTGTTATTAATAGTCCAACGATACCAACGGCGGAATTCAAACAGAAAGAAATACAAAGAAAAAAAATATTCTCAAGTAACAACTTTTGTAATCTTTTAAAGTGATTGATGGTGCTTTGAATGACTATAAAAGTAATCTTAGAAATTTTTATTTATGCTAGGCAAATGTAGACATATCCTGAATGAATTAGATTGTTAAAACAATTTGTAAAGTTTATATTTTAGTAAACTACCGCTTTTTATAAGAGATCTGGAATCAAGGGTGAATCAAGCAAAAAAACCCAATGATAATGATATTTACAATAGTAATATAAATAATAATAATGCTACATAAACTTGGCAACTTCTCTTCGTAAGTTAGGAAAAAAGGTTTGACGCAATCAAAGACACTGACCATGAGACAGCGCTTAATGTTTATGTAAAGATGCCTTAAATTTCTGTGTAGTAATAACTGAGACAGTTCTAAAACCGCGTATAATCTTATCTCTACGATACTTTTTACAATATCTAAATGCAATTCTTTTTGACTGAGACGATAATATAAAAAAAACTGTTTTTTTCTTTTATATTTATTCTCCCTTTTTTTCTATGTATCCGCCCGTGTATCTCAAAACAAAAAGAAAAATGATTAAAGAAAAAAAACGTTAGAGAAGCAAATATCATTTTGGCAATTGTCACATCTTATAAATACAATATGGCTGTTAAATTTAAAAGCAGTTAAGTGGCTGCAACGATCTTTGAAGATTTTTTTCCTTTTTATATTAAAAACATTCAATATCAGTTTACATATCATCAATTAATATACTAATTGCTTAGGAGTTTCCCATTTAAAGCCTGGTTTAAAGTGACCGTAGACACTGGTTTTTTCATATATAGGGTTCTTCAAATCAAGATCCCTAAAACAAAAAATAATTTCTTGTAAAACTTGATTACGACAAAATACTTTCAAAAGTTAATAAAAGAGAAGGTACATGAAAAACATGACGTTATCATGCAATATTTTTAGCACCTCTTACCTAACTATAACTCCAGGACGAAGATCAAAATTGTTATTGATTATTTCCAACAGCTCTGCGTTTGATTTTTTACCAGTTCCATAAGTTTCAATATTCAACGAAAGAGGTTTTGCAATGCCAATTGCATAAGAAACCTGCAGTAAACAACGACGTGCTAAACCAGCCGCAACAATAGATTTAGCAACCCATCGAGCAGCGTATGCAGCTGAGCGATCCACCTAAAATAATTCTTATTTTAAAATGTATTATTGAGAAAAATGTAAAACTGGAGATAAGTTCTTCTAATACCTTTGAGAAATCCTTTCCAGAGAAGGCTCCACCGCCATGTGCACCCCAACCACCATATGTATCTACTATAATTTTTCGACCTGTCAAACCACAGTCACCCTATAGAAATAAAATTCAATAAAGTACTTTTATAATACAAATGAAAACTAAAATTAAAAGGAGAACAATACGATTATTTTTATTACCATACCATAGGACCACCGATTATAAAACTGCCAGAGACTTGAATATGATAGATAGTGTGATCATCCAACATTTTTGGATCGATAACTGTCTGCATAATTAAAGAAAAATAAGTGTTTCTCAATTAAAAATATTTAGTTCCTCAAACAATTATTTAAAAACAAAATAAATTGCCCCAATTTGATTTAATCAAAATGAATTATAGTTTTTTAAAAATTTAATTGAAAATTTTATTAAAGGTTGCTCAAAAACTGTGTTGAACATAATTAGCATATTTATTAGCATAAAAAATTCTTTGTATCCTACATTTATAATTTTTTCACGAATATCTTTGCATATTTTCTCTTGTGTGACATCCTCAGAATGCTGTGTTGATACTACAATTGTATGCACCCTTAAAGGTATGCAAGCACCATTATCCATTTTATATTCAATCGTTACTTGAGTCTTTGAATCAGGACGCAAATATGGCATAGCACCATTGCGTCTATTTTCTGCAAGCGACTGATTTAACTTGTGAGCATAGACACAAGTAAGCGGCATGAGCTCTTCAGTTTCATCAGTTGCATATCCAAACATGAGTCCTTGGTCACCAGCACCTGAAAGTTAGTATGATAATACCCCCAAATGAAACATGAAAATTTAAATTTAAATTAGAATATAGTAAGTCCACTAATCTACACCTATTAAAACTTTGTCAAATTTATGCTTTTAAAACTAACTAAAACTGGAAAAGTTATGCATGCTTTGCTTAACAATGATGTTCTACTAGTATTGATTGTGTATGCCAAATAAGAACTTACATAGTTTTAAGCAATAACTACAACTGTTATTAGGCTCTAATACTCACTAAATGAAATATTAGATCGCTTCTATCCAGCAAATAGTATCTTTTTTTGCACAGCAAGTCATGTAACAACTTTTACTATGGTGAAGCAGAATGTAGTTTTATAATTTAAAGAAAGATAAACTTTCTAAAAAAAACTAACTGAAAGTGTTATAGAGAGTAAAAAAAGATAAAAGTAAACCTATTTCCTCTTCTTTTTCTTTTCCAATGTGCACAGCCTTTGCAATCTCATGCTGCTGCTGTTCAATGGCTACAAGCACATTCATGGTTTTGTAATCAAAACCTTTAGAAGAATCATCATAACCAATTCTTTTCACTGTATTTCGTACAATCTTCTGATAATCAACAGAAGCATTAGAAGAAATTTCACCAGCAATCAAAACCATGCCTGTCTTAGCAAGAGTTTCTATAAACAAAAATTTAATATTGAAATAAACAACAAAAAGGAAATGTTATTGTAATTACATTCAAATAGTTCTACAAATGAATAAAAAAAAAAGTAATTTGCTAACTTATTTGTGGACTAAGAATGGATTATTACAGGTAGTAATTGTAAGGAAAGTCAGTACTTTTGCTCTCTTGCTGGAAAACTGGTAATACTGGTATAACTGGTTGTGCCTTATTACAGTTCTTAGACATCAGCTTCCTCAAAATCTTCAATAATTTTATTGTCATTAATAATATCAGAACATGCTGCAATTTGTATCCAAAACAGACACCCAGTTATGCTGCTGTTTAAGAACTCCAATCAATTCTTTGTTGTGAATTTAACTTTAATAACATAAGTTCAGTGGAAACTGACCTGGCTGATGCAGGAGATATACTGTGAGTGTTAAATTTTTTGTCTTAGAGAACAACTTTATGAAGACATCTTTTACATCAAATCACAAATCAGATTGAGTTTCATATTTTAAATGCAGCACAAAAATTTTTCATTCAGTTCCGGCAACATTAGTGACCTTCATACAGTTTGATTTTTGCCCAAATACTAGGAACAAAGGGTGTAAGCTAATCAGTGAAATGGGTGGACAGCTTGCTGGAATCTAATTTGAATAAAGCTGAAATATGCTTTTAGAGTTTTGTTTTTAATTAGTAGAATTCCCACATGACAAGCATATGCTAGGCTCAATTTATCACTCTACAACGTATCAAGAATAACAGTTAATGGCTTCAGCTGTTATAAATAATCCTTAGATTGTTTGTAAAAATAAGTCATTAACTAATGTTGCAATAAAATCAATTTCGTAGCTGACCTAATACAGATGAGTCATGATACAGGTTAGCTGACTATCCCATCTTGTAGCTCAAGGTCATATTATTAATAATAAATTAGTTTTTATGAAGACTAAACATTAAAATTAAGAGATAAATCTATTCTTTAATACTCATTAATGTATAAAATTTTAAATAACAATCATGAAACTTTTTACCAAAGTTTTATAATATCAACTTCAATAAAGTTTTTCATTAAATTAACATATCAGATTTTATTTTTTATCAGATACAATATATATATATATATATATATATATATATATATATATATATATATATATATATATATATATATATATATATATATATATATATATATATATATATATATATATCTGATAAGAAAAAAATCTGATTTGTTAATTTAATGAAAAATTAATTTCAGTAGTGGTTTTAAAAAACTGACATTTTGGTTTTGAATAAATAATTTATGTTTCTTAACAAGAGAAAAAAATTTTTTTACACAATTTTTAGCACAGAGAAACAACATCTATAAATTTTAGCCATGAGGATGCTGCACTAAAGTATTTTTTGTTAAAACGGTAAGTCTATTCTTGTTTATTTAGCGTTGATTAAAAAAAAGAGAAAAGTATGCTACATTCTTATATTTTATGCCATAAAAGGATCTTAAAGATAAGCAGAACTTTCATTTACAAAACTACACATGACAACAAAATTAACAATAATCCATTTTAATAATATAGATAACTTGCTAAGAAAAACAGAATTTACACAAAAATTGTACAAATATTTACAGACATGTTGTAAACCTATTAGACAAATATACCTTATTTCTTAAAAAGCAAATAAAAGTATTAATAACATTTGCTTAAGTAAAAAATTTGTTTAATTTCAAAAGTAATTTTAAAAACATGCAAACAATAGAAGTAAAATATGTACATAGTTAAAAATTACATCATTACATAAATGACAAGAGCTTTTACATATGTTCAATTATTTGAAAAAAGACAACAAATAAGTTACACAGTTTTGTTTCTAATTTCAGATTGAAAAAGGATTTCTCTCAGGAAATGATTTTACTAAGAGTCAAATTTTATGTTTTTTGAAATTTGAAACATCATTTTTAACATTTTTTGGTACAATACAGAAAAGGGATATGTGAAAACAACAGACAAAATTTATATTAAACCCATTAGTCAGAAAGTAAAAATTACTTACCACATGCAACTTTTGCATTGGGATCACCTGCCAAATGAGCATCTAGAATTGCATCAGACACTTGATCACATAATTTATCTAAAAAAAAGACATATAATAGTTGATAGGTTTTTAGTCCAAACATTTTGATTATCCTAATGGATTATTCATTATATTATAATACAATATTTATCAGTATCAAACTTCTTATTATTTAATAAGACTTTTTATAAAGGGAACTTTGTTTTGACATAATATATGCTGTAAAATAAAATAGTATGAAAAAAAAGAAGGGGCAAAGAGAAGATTACTTTGGATATGGTAATTAAAGAAAAGCTCAATAACCTTATACTACTTCATAAGGAAATGTAATTTAAGTAAGCTAACGGCTTGATAGTTTTACCTGCAGCGTCCTGTGCATCTGCAGCATCAACATCATAGATTATAAAATAATAGATCAACATCACAGATTATAAAATATAAAAACCTACTCACCAGGATGGCCTTCTCCTACGGATTCAGAAGTAAAAAGAAAAGTGTAGTCGCTTGACATTTTCTAATACTTAAAATTCTTTTTACGACTAAAATTCGAATGCTCACTTGCTTGCAAACCGCTCGCTTACCAAGTTATTGAAAGTGAATCTGGCAAGAAATTATAAATAGACGTTCCCAGTAATTGCGAAATAATGACGTCAGTTGTAACAAAGCCGATGTTTACCGCATTGAGAAATCAGATCAATTTAACTTGACGGAAATCATAAGTTAAAGTCACATGCTTTAATATCTGTATTAACAGTGGATTCGAAAGTTTAAAAAATGTTAAAAAAAGATAAAAATTTATAAGTAAAATAATGAATCTTAGTTAAATATTTTGTTCAAAAAAGATGCGAGAAAAGCAAAGTATTCCGACGCATAAGACGTTTTATAGGCGAGGAGAACGCATAAGACGTTTTATAGGCGACGCATAAGACTTTTTATAGGCGAGGAGAACGCATAAGACGTTTTATAGGCGAGGAGAATAGCCTTACCTAAAAAAATATGTTCATAAAAACAAACATATATTTATCACTTTAAAAAAATCCTTATTTTCGTTGATCTGAAAAATATGTTCGTTTATTGATTTTAAATCGAAGCATATTTTGATATTCATTATGTTACAGGAACTATGTTTTTTCTTTAACCTAAGCAGCTTATAACGAAAACAGTTTTTATATTTGTTCTTTTTATTTTTTTTTTTATTTTATCTAAAAATATTATTGTATTCTATTGGAATAATAAATGTGAAAATAAGTCTTCTGAACGGAAAAAATCGCCGAATGATGAGATTACTGCCGAATTATTTTCAACTACTCCACATAGCCATTATGAATGGTGTGTCGGACGCCAACATTAAAAAAAAATGAATTTTTTTTCTTACAATAATGAAGGGCTTAAAATGTTTCCTATGTTTACAAATCAGATTTACACAATAAAAGTGATTTTTTTTAAAAAAAAAAAAAAAATTTATCCACCCCAATTTTTTTTTTTGGTCAGGAAAAGAAAAAATAGGACTAACAGCTTTTAATAAATTGAATCGTGAAAAATTAAACGATTAATCGCGTTAAATTTTTTAAAATTTTTCGCCATGTTTGAACACTTTTATAAATATATAACTTCGGTTTTCATAACCTTAAATTATCATTTTATTTATTTATTTATCTTTTTTGAATTTTCAACGAGCAAAAAACTTTAATTTGGTTTTAAGCAGGTAAAACAATGGCAAAATTTGTTTAAAGTTGAATTATTGTTGAATTTCTCGAAGATTACAAGTTTTTTTGACAAGAGAAGTTTTTGAGTAAAGCAATCTACTACTATGGAGCGGCAACCTTCATTTAAGTTTTCCCTTCACTTTTTTTTTTTTTTTATTTACCTATTACTTCTTTCCAGCCCTCTTGTGTAAGTTTTTTCTGCGCATGGATAGATTGTTTAATCATAAATATATCAAAAGTGCTCATTGTAAATCAAGTTGAATTTAATGCGAAGAATAGAAAAAACAGAAAAAAAAATCATAAAAGACTCATCAAAAGTCGCATTATTATCAGAAACATGAAAAGCAATCAAAGTTTTTAAATTTTGAACAAAGAAGAAACAACTGTAATCATGAAATTTCTATATTAGGTTAAGATAGAACAAGTTACACACAAGCCACACACAAATCTTACAAACCGATTCAAAACAAATGAGAACCATTGACAAAGCAGAGCTATAGATTCATGTTAAATCTATTCAAAAAATTAAGACCCATTTACACTAAGAAAAATCCCTTCATGTGTATGGGACTTGATTTTGTGACCCCATCACAGAGAAGGTTAACTGACGTTTAAACAAAACACAGTTACTTCTTCCACACATAGAATATAATAATGAATGTGTTCTTTGACTGTTTTTAAAGAACTTGTTTGATTTTTTATCTATAGTTCGGCTGTGGTTTCGTGAATCTTTTGTTAGAATAATAAATTTAAATGACTATTTTAAACAAGTTGCAAGGGCAGCGTTTTAAAATCCAAAGTTGTTGACTTTTGAATTAAAAAAAGTAGATATGCTTATTTTGCGACATTGTCTTTTTTCGAAATTCATTTATTTAGACAACCAAACTTTGTTTTATGTAGAAATAAACTTCACCACCTACAAATTAAACATTTAGTTAATGAAAATTCCAGTGTATTCAATGAATTTTTACAAAAGAAATTGATAAAACGGAGCTTCGTCAATGTCACAAATCAGTTATTTTTAAGTGAACTCTAAAAACCTTAGCACAACAGCTTTAAGTAAAATTCCTAACTGTGATGTGTTCCCATTAAAAATGCGATAAAAAACAAAAGAAAAAAAGGTACACAACATGAAATGATACACAACATGAAAGAGGTACAATATTTTTCAATTTCCGATGATTAAAAACTGTTACGGATGCTTTTTTAAGAAAAGAAACTGCCATCCTTGGCAAAACTTCACCTTTGCACCAAATTCCAATAATACTAATCATATTTCAAATATGGTTTATCAGTCAGAATTGCAGATCTTTTTTTTTTGTAAAATGGGAATTATGCGGAAACGAGAATTCTCATGTTTTACTGGAGGATGTTGAATGTTTGTTTAATGCAATTCAAGACAGTGTGACCACGCAAAAGCGTTTTTTAATAAGACAGAATTGAACCCTCTATCCGGCATATTATTATCAAACTACCAAAGGAAAAACTTCTCTTGAGCTGCCATTATTCAAATGAAAATGTAGTTGTGGCTAATTTGCGTCATAATAAAAAATGAAAGATATAAGATACATATTTCAAAACACCTAAGCTTTACAACCAAAACATTTATCAGCAAATCATTTGTTGCAAATATGCAACATAAACGGTTAACGATACAAAAGATACATATCTTTGGACGGTTAAAACTCGGTTTAATTGTTGCTGTTTTTTTCAATTTAAAATGTTACTCGTTTTTATTTTAAAATTAAAGGTATATTCTCCATTTGCCAACTTAAAATGGATGTTACCTCAGGAACACCCATTACATCAATAAAACTGTGAAAGAGTTTATGTTACAATGACAACAATAAAAAAAAGTTAATGCATTCAAAGCAAAGTGTTGGAGATCATGATATACCGCATAAACAAACTGCTTTACTTTAAAACAAGAGCCCCTCGATTAGTACGGTGCCCAAACCATTTCAAATATTTTTGTTTCTTATGCACCAATTACGAACTAACTTACGAAGTATTTATGCACCAATCACGAACTTACGAACCTTCTTGCAGAAACGCAAGATGTTTTGTTTCGTAAATGTATTTAAATTTCTTAATTCTAAGTTTTGGGACTGGGACTGGCTCTTGTCATTTTTCTATATTTTGTCACGGAATACCAAAAGAGCTTCATAAAACTTTATTATTGCTTGAACATTCCATAAACTGCAAAGTTCCCGGTTACCTTCAACACCGGTTAAAAAATTCAAAAAATATCAAATGTTTAAGATAGACATCGTGATGACGAGAATAAATTTGGCCGATAAGCTACTATTGTTACTAGTACATGTTATTAATCCTTTTTACTTTTAAGACTCTTAGGCTTTTAACTTTTGTACATCTTGGCAATCACACATAATAACCTGTTAAGTAACATTGATATTATATATTCCTTAAAAATTCTTAAATTTTTAAATATGTTCAAGCTATTCATTCTTAAGCTTTCAAATTTGTATTATTCAAAGTCATTCTTCAGGATTATCTTTCTCTAATTTATTTCTTCAATTGAACTTTTGGATATTTAAATTTGGTTTTTTGGGAGCTTTATAACCAAAATGTTTTTTCAGTGGAAACAATTAGCATACCAAACATTAGATTTTTTTTGGCTTTTTTAAAGAATATGTTCATAACTATTGTTATGGTATCCAAATTAAAGCCAATAATAAGTATGTTTGCATATCCCACCCAAGACGACTAGTTGTTGGGTACATAGGCGTCGAGTTCACGGGGGCAACAGGGGCAGTGGCCCCCCAGAAATTTATACTAATAATATAGAATCACGGATTATTACTGGGGCGAATAGATACTCTCGCCCTCATGATAATCTGTGATAATATATTATTAGTATAAATTTCCAGGGGGGCCACTGCCCCTGTTGCCCCCGTGAACTCGACGCCTATGCACCCAACAACTAGTCGTCTTAAAGACAAATTGAAGACGTCTTGAAATTGGTCTTAAAGATATCTGAAACTGGTCTAAAATGAAACACAATGAAGTCATCTTAACTAAATCGTCTTAAAGTTGACTTATTTAACACGTATTAAAGACGACGTAAAAAGACGTGTGTGTGTATATAATATATACATATATATATATTCGGTCTCCTGCCAATACAACATAAATATATATATTTATATTGTATTAGGAGGCTGGAAGGTGGTGACAGAATATCGAAAGGTATGAAAATATGAACTATCCAAATGCAATAACTGAAAAAAAGGGATATTATTTACTATATAAATATACTTCACAGCATCCATAAAAAAGAGTACATGATTAAAAAATTTTATTAAAATTTTCGTGACACTGGTGCGTTTTTTAACACACCCTTAATCAATTAATGGACTATCTTCTCCGATTCTTTTGGATATGTCTCTCGGACAGCCGCTAAAAAGAGAAATTTAATAAAACATTAATAGGTCAAGAAAACCATTGTTTTTTTAGAACGCAGCGTTGGAAGACACTTACCAATTACACATTTATAAAAGTGGGTTTCTTTATAACTTCTCTTTTCGCCACTCTGTACATCCATGTTGAAATCAAAGACATATAAATGCATATAGTCAAAGCAGACTCCGGAACCACATTTAATACCAGCGGCTGTAAGTGCAGATTTATATTTCAATCTGTCCGTTTAAAAAATTCTTGCCCTTCATTAAACGCAACCCTTCCTTCTCAAGAACCTTTGATAATGCAACTTTCTCAAGAATAATATCTAGTATGAGTAACAGCTGTTACATTAATGAAAGACGCAATTATAGAAAGAACTAAAGCATGGGGGTATAAGAGATGGACGTGCAACTTATTATTATAGTTTAAACTTTTAGTATTAGTTTGAATTTTTGTAGCATTTGTCTAATAAGACTGGTCATGATAAAATATTTAACGTGTTGACAAATTACTAAACAAATTACACCAAGGTAAAGGAAATTAGTTGTAAGCACGAACAGATTTTATCATTTTTTCAAAATGAACATTTGTAAACTTGGGAACTTTTTTTGAGTAAACAAAGTCTTTCAATGATAAAATAGACCTGAAGGAATAATTTTAAAATGACTAAAAAAAGTATAGCGAAATATAAAAAAGCTTAAATAAAATTTTTTTGTTAAGATCTGGTTTCATTCAACCAGGCTTAGTTTTTTGTATTTTTTTAGTATATTTTCCAATGTCACCATTTTTTGGCTGGACAACTCTATAAGTTTCATAATATATATTCCACTGTGCGTTGTTTTTAGTAGATGTATTTTCTAATGGGCTTTTTTATAACTCATTTGAAAATGCAAAACCTTTTAAAAAGTTATTCAAATCTATGATTATCTTGCAAAATGCATATGAAATACTTAGCTATTATTGCGGTTTGCCATAAATTGACTTTGCTAAATTCTTTTAAACTGTGACTATATATTTTTTCTTAATTGTATTTATATTCATTTTACGTATAAATTAATTATCCTTAATTGTACATGTTTCTGTTGTTAAACATACACACACACACACACACACACACACACACACACACACACACACACACACACACACACACACACACACACACACACACACACACACACACACACACACACACACACACACACACACACACACACGTCTTTTAAACCATTAGTCCGGTAGAATTTCACCAAAAAAGGGGTCAACCTAGAAAAAATTATTATAAAGACATGTTATATATCGTTGGAAAGCTTATTATTTCCTCTTTAAAATGGGTAATTGGTATTTTTTTTTATTTTGGGGAAAAAAAGTTATGACGTCACAAAGATTAGGAGTAAAATACGAAATTTTAAACGTTGCTGATAAATTTTAAGTATGCTGTACAATAAGTTGCGTTGTAACTATAATAACACTTATATTTAAATAATATAAAAGTGTTGAGTATATATATATATATTTTGTTACTAGAAACATGGCTTTCGGAGCCGCGGGGGCCACAGCCCCCCAAAGGACCTTTTTTGAATTTTGCAAGAGGAATATTTTTGATTTTTTGTTTGTTTTTGTCAAATATTTTTGTTAAACTTTGTTTCTGTAAGTAAAAATGGGTAGAGGGAATAAAAGTTCTTTGTTCTACATTTCGAATTTTAAAGTTATTAGAATGTAATATTCTTTTTGTATTCGAAATGTAATCGAATTTTTTTGGCAATATTTATCAAAAACCTTTTAATAAATTATTTATCTTAGTGTTTATGATTATGTAATGATTTGCTATTTTCAGATTTTAATATAAATTATCTGATCTTGTAAGTGATAATAAAACTAGTTCTGAAACTGAAAAATTATGGACTTAAAAAATGAATCCTCTGTATGTGCATTGTGTGGTAAAATGAAATTAGAAGGAGATTCGTTGAGCCAAGTGGGGGCAAGATTTGGAAGGAATGTTGATAACCAAGGAGCTCTTGGAAAATTAATTGAATGTGCTTTAAAATTGGATTTAAATGTATTGGTAAATGAACTGAATAAAAAACAAGAGACAGGAGAAAAGGTTTTTATTCACTCATCGTGTCGAACTAAATTAAGAAACCAATCAAAATCAATTAAACGATCACAAGCATCGATGGAAACTCCTATTGAAAGAAAACGTTCAACTCGATCAGAACAGATTTTTTTTAATTTTAAAGAGCAATGTTTTTATTGTGGAAATATGTGCACACTTGACAGTCGCCATCCCGAGAGAAATAATTTCATAGAAGTAAGAACAAAATCATCAAAAATTTATCATGCAACTCTAGAATTATGCAACAAACGTAACGATTTTTTATCTAAAACAGTTGAAGCTAGTCTTTTGAATATAAATGATCTTGTAGCTGTTGAAGCACGATATCACATCTATTATCGTGCAAAATTTGAAAAACCTATTACTACATCAAGCTGTGGAAGACCAACATCAACAGAAAAGCTTACTGTCTTTAATGCAGCATGCATAAAACTTGAGGAAGATATTGATCTATACACAGTCTCTGAGTTTTACGAGATGATGCAAACATTAGGAGAAGAAATATATTCCCTTAAAATGACGCAAAATAAATTAAGAAAAATACGGAGATTCTATGCAATTAGTCTCGCGACAAGGTAAAAGTAATGTAATTATACTGGACAGATTTAGACATATATTATGCGAAAACTGGTACACCAGAAAAAAACACAATGCAGAGGACGAAAAAATCAGAGTTATAACTGCAGCAGCAAAATTATTGAGTGATTGTATAAAGAATTTTGACCATGATGTAAAAACGTATCCTTTAATAGAAGATATAACTAACAATGAAAACACCTGCATACCCTTATTGCTGAAGGTGTTTATCAGAGAACTAATTCCTGTGCCATTAAAACAAACCTCAATTTCATAAGCATTGTTTTCTGCAGTGAGGCCACAATCAATAATGCCTATGCAGTTAGGAGTAGCCGTTACCGTTGATAATGTACTTTCTTCCAAGTGGCTAAATGTTCTACTTGCTAAACTGGGTTTTGCATCAAGTTACGACGAGGTTTGTTTATTAAGTGATAATTTTATTTTTATTTGTTTTTTAAAAAAATTTTTACACATAACAATATAGAATACAAGAAAAACTAAACTTATTTAACAGGTCATTCGTTACAAGCAGAACATAGTGAAACACGATAAAATTAACGATATACTTTGCCCTGAAGGTACAACATCTATTCAGTTTGTTGGGGATAACACAGATCATGATTTTAGCAACAATTGATGGTAAAAATACACATCACGGATTAGGTTCCATATCAATTGCAAATGGAAATTTTATTGAGAACTCAAATAAGAAAAGATTGCCTAGGGATAAAAAAGATTATTGGTCCAACATAAACTTTGACAACCAGATTACAATTTCTCAGTTTTACAGCTCTGACGTTCCGGTTTTATCTCAAATAAAATTTCAAGAATTTACAAAGGTATTTACTTGACTGGGGTTAATGACACACATACTGTGTATGTGTGTCATTCTGACGCAGATACTATAATCGTTAAAATTGCACTTAACTTTTCCAAAACAGAGCCCGTCACAATATTTGCTGATGACAGCGATATTCTTTGCCTCTTATTACACCACTGTAAATCAGTTGAATCTTTACACAAAATATATTTAACAAGTATGACAAAAAGAGTTGATTGTCAGCGTGAATGTTATGACATTGATCAGATTATTGGCAGTACAGCAGAACATGTCATTAACAATATTCTTTTTGCGCACGCATTTACAGGTTGTGATACAACATCAGCAATTCACAATTTTGGAAAGACTTCAATTTTTAGAAAGCTTGAAGCCAAAGACTTGTGCAATGCAGCAAATATTTTTTACCATGATGATAAATCGCCTGATGAGATTGGAAATGCATCAATTCGTTTCTTTCAGCTGCTACATTCCACAACATCAAATCTACAACAAATACGAAAGCAAAAGTAAGAGGAAATGATAAACTCAGATCGAGCTCACATAGACCCTTCTGTTTTTCCACCATCTCCTAGAGCTGCTTACTACCATGGATTGAGAGTATATCATCAAGTGCGTATTTGGAGATGTCTAAGTGAAATTGATCTTGACCCACTTAATTGGGGATGGAAATTAAATGGCTTTATGTACTCACCAATAGCGACAGATGAAAACGCAGGTCCAGAGGATATCCTAAAGGTTGTTCGATGTGGGTGTAAAAACTCCTGTTCGAGTCGATGTTCCTGCAGAAAGATGGGACTTCACTGCACTTCATCGTGTGCTACCTGTCACGGGATTAACTGTACAAATATTGAAAAAGTTGACGAAGAAAATGAACCAGCCCATGACCGTCACTTCTCAGATGTTTTTACATAAATTTTAATTTAATCAGAATAAGTAAGATAAACTTAATGCATAAAGATAAACTTCTTTGTAAATATTTTTTAACATGCTCTTGGTAACATTACAGAATAATTACGTTTAACAGTATTTTATATATTTTGAATATATTTGTTTTGTAAACACATCTTTAAGTCAAATTTTCAAAAAATTGGCTAAAGTAGCGTCCCCCTCTGCCTTTATACCGTAATTTTAGTTATTATTATTTCGCTTTCAGTTCATTAAACCAACTACTAATACTTAGGAGTAATAAATATAAAAATATATTACATTTACTTGCTTAAATTATAAATTCTTTTAGTAAAAAAACGTCAATTTTGGTGCTTTTCTGCTAATCTTTATGACGTCACAACTTTTTTTCCCCAAAATAAAAAAAATTACCAATTACTCATTTAAAAGAGGAAAAAATAAGCTTTCCAACGATATATAACATGTCTTTATACTAATTTTTTCTAGGTTAAGACTAAATTCTACCGGACTATTACATAAACATTATTTTGTTGCAAAAATTTCGCCAAGTCCAGAGAAATCTTTATATTACCTAAGAAACAAATTTAGTTTTAAGTTTTTGAAATAATTGAAAATATAAAATTTTTTATAAATAATAAAATGTTTTTCTTTTATTTTAATTTCCATATAAATTCTGTTGTAATTAGTTTTACCTTTTATAGCAATTTTTTTACTTTCCATGTGTGTTCCAAAAGGATTGCAACACTTTGTAATTTTTCTCACAAAATATTTTTCATAGAATTGCTCATGATAACAACATATAACTCTTATTGAACAACACTTTTCCTTTAAATTTGCTCGCCATATTATTAATTCTTGTTTTTCACAAGAAAGATCTTTGAATTGAACAAAACCTTGTTTTCTAGAAAATCCAGTTTTGTGGCAATGAATGTTAAGTCTTTTTCCAATGTCACATTTCTCCATATTAAATATATCTATTACTTATAATATTAAATGCTAAAAAAATACAAAAAAAATAAAATTCACAATCATTCTTTAAAAAAATACAAAGAAGGAAAGTACAACCTTTAAAAAGAGCAAAACAAAACATTTGCTTATTTTTGATATAATAAGAGGTAAGCATTCACCGATTTGAATTGAAATAATGAAAAAAAAATTATTTCTCAAACTTAAACTTAAAAAAAATTATGTTTTTAAATTAAATTTAACAATCATTTATTATTACATCTTTTAATGCATTAAAAAAAAAAAAAAAAAAAAAAAATCAAGGGGGAATGGGGGGAGAGGAGGGCAAAGCTAAATTGGTCAGAGGCCCTCCCTTCACCTATGTCTAAAAACGTCCTAAACTAGTCAATAAATAACACTATTTGATGTTTTATTCAAATAAATGTTTTAAAAAACACTTCATTTGCTTTCGTTACAAAATTTAAACTTTTCTATAAAGACACAATTTTTAAACGCTAATTTTGATTAAGTATTAGAGAGACAATTGATGAATCTTATTTTTTCCAGTAGACCTAAGATGAAATATTGATATTAAACTTTTTATTCGGGATTTTGGGCCACAGCCTTCATTTTACCTCCAAAAATCATGAATTTTCAAGTCAATAATTTTGAACAAAATTGGATAGTTGAGGCATTTCCTGAGACAATCAAGTCATGAGAGTGCTCTTTTTGGATTCTGCAAGTTAAAATTTATTGGGGTACCATATTTTAGAAAATTTCCCCCAGCCATTATGAAGATACTATATGTCAAAGTTGCTTTGTACTCTCTTCAGATAATCACTAAAATACTGAGTCAGCATTATTTTAACTGACAATATCTCTGGAACCCATGTGTATTTTTGACTAAAATTTTTGCAGTTATCATTTTTTTAATATGTACTGCAAGTGAGGTAAAAATGAACAAATTCTGAAATGTAAGGGTGTCAAAAATTTTTTTTTTTGGATGATTTCATATGGAATTACCCTTAACATAAAAAGTTTTCAACTTTATAATTGTTATTCCGTTACGGAAAGAGCACGAACGTTCAACGGCGTTACAGATAAGGACTGAAGTTCCCGAAAAACGGTTCTTCGGTTCTTCGGTATTTTTCGGGGAATCGAAAGGAATCGAAGGTTTCGGTTCTTTATCAGAATAGGAATCGAAAAGAACCGAAGTTGTCGGTTCTTTATCAGAATAGGAATCGAAAAGAACCGTAAATTGATTACTCACCTTTTTTTTAATATTATACTGCCGTTATAATCAATATTTTCGATTCTTTTCAATATTTTCAATTATTTCGGTAATTTCGATTCTTTGTAATAAAAACGGTAAATTTCAATTATTAATTAAAAAATCGTTTTTATTGTAAAGAATCGTTTTTATTACATTTACGTTTTAATAATGGCGTGCGAAATTAAATTCAAATTCATTCAAATTTAATTTACCTCCCCTAAGGGATTCCCCTTTACTAGTATAAATAGTGGGGTTTTGTGAAAATCTAATCAGTTACAATTTATTGTTTCACAAACAACTCTTACAAACAACAACAACATTACAATTTACAACAATGTCTCAAGTTAATAATGCAATTTGGAATTAATTTACCAAACTACCAGAAGTGACAGTGAATTCTGTCACCAAAAAGAAAACTTATAAATCAAGTTGTAATCAATGTCAAGCAGTGTTAACTTGCTGCCATGGAAGTACATCAGGAATGAGTAAACATTTAGGGTAAGTAATGTTTTTTCAATTTTTTCGGTAATTTCGATTCTTTTTAATATTTTCAGAATTTTTGCAATTTAAGTTAATATTAAGTAAAGATTTACTTTATAAAAAAATAAAAAAATAACAATAGTTCTGAATAATTAAATAAACATAAGCACTGATTATTATTTATTATACAGTAACAGCTAACAGTAATACTGTTTGTTACATTTAGTTTAATATAGCGCCATCTATAGGAGTTATTTCAATTTTTTCGATTCTTTTCAATATTTTCAATTATTTCTGTAATTTCGATTATTGCTTAAAATTAGGAATCGAAAAGAACCGAAGTTATCGGTTCTTTATCAGAATCGGAATCGAAACTTGCCGTAATTTCGATTCTTTCTTAAAATAAGGAATCGAAATTTACCGAAATTTCGAATCTTGCCTAAAATAAGGAATCGAAAAGAACCGAAGTTATCGGTTCCTTATCAAATTAGGAGCCGAAATTAACCGAAGGAACCGTTTTTCGGTAATTCCAGTCTCTAGTTACAGATTTAACAATTTCAATATTATTTACCTGTGAAAATGATAAAAATGTTGAAGCGGTTTTTAATGATGATATTTGAGAGATATTTTTGGAAAACTATCCGATATAAATGAACAAGAAAATTTGTAAAGGGAGATTTTGTGGAGAGATAACTATTATCATTTTTTCGATATGATAATAGTTATCTTTCCAAAAAACTTATTTATGTTGCGAAAAAGCTAAAATGCTGGCCAGTTTTAATCGCCTTATTTTTATCTGTTTTTATATGCCCTTTTTATATTTAGTGTCCCTCCTTAATTTTTAAATGATAAAAACATTTATACATAAAACCTTAAAAAAATTACTTCAAAATTTGCCTTTCAAACAGTCGCTTCTTCTCCCAGGGTAAATGGGTCTTCTCCTTACTACTATGTTTAGGCTATTTCTAAATTGGTATAAGAAAGAAACCCGAGAACCCCACCAAAATACCTCCCTGACAAAAAATTCCCCTGGAAAAAATCCCCCCTCCCGGTATCAGGAAAAAAGCTGATGCAATGATAAAATGACAGTAAAGCGTATCTAAGTATATAAAAAAAACTGTTTAAGCATTTTTCCTGGGAGGTTTTTTTTAGGAGGATATTTTTCTTGATAGCGTCTGAATTCGATACGTTCCGTCATTGAAAATTTTCAAAAAGATAACTGTTCCAGCCTAAGACTGGTAAAATATTTCCATGTTGACCAGGAATTGAACTTTTTTTTAACCAGGGTCTAAGAATGGTTTCAAAGCAAATGCGAAATTGTTCCGGTGCTAGGAATGGTTTTAATTGCCAATATAATCATGGATCGAAGTCGATTTTTGATATTTTAAAGGTGCACAGAGAAAAAAAAGCCTTATTCCGTTCAGAAAAAAAAGCCTTATTCCGTTTTTAAGTATAGATTACATTTAATTGTAACTAAAAGTTATTTAAAATGTAAACTTAAGTAATCAAAAGTAATTTTATGTAATTTACTTTTAATAGACATTTCATTTTAGTTATAAAATAACACATGTCTACTTAGGAAAACTAATTATATAAGTATATTTTATTTACATTTGATTGCATGTAACTTTTTTATAATGTATTTTAAAACGTTTTTTTTTTTTACAATTACTGTAATATAATTTTTTTAAAGATAAATTCTTTTTAAATGTAAAAGTAAGTTACATTTCGAGGTAAAATTATATCATGTAATGCAATTTTAAAAAAGTAATTAACTTTTAAATATAAAAGTAAATTACTTTTCCATGTAACTCAATTTTACATGTAAATGTAAATTACTTTTTTATATAATCTACTTACATATAACTTACATTTGAAAGTAAATTCACCTTTCTTTACAAAATAAAAATTGTTTTAGAAAAGTGAATTACTTTTAAAAGTAAATTTAAGTTATTTTTGAACGTTTACAATTATATACGCAATTTACTTTTTCATAAAGGCTTACTTACTAGAGTAAGTAAAAAAAAAGTAAAAGTGCCATCTCTATGCGCAACCCTAACTTTACGGAAATGCTACGAAACATTAGTGAATACCAAATAGTAACGTGAACTTACGATTTCCGTAACCTTAGCTGAGCTGCGCTAAAGTTACGAAAGTTTAATAAATAAGCTCCCAGATTTGTGAAAAATTGTAAAAGAAATGACTCAATGTCAAAAATCGCAGTGATTAACAAATAAATGCTTAGATATTTTAGTTTTTTAAAAACATTTTTGTACTGTGAGCATACTTAATTTAGCAGAGAGATACTATCCTATTTTCTATTAACTTTATCATAATAAAGAGAATGAACAAAAATAAATGACTCTGTGAATCTCATTTACTACATTGCTCTCATGTACTATACCACACCAATATATCGCACGTTTTTCTCGAATGAATGATAAAGCAATTAGTTACTGAATCCAATATAATATTCCATTTTCTTAAGAAAGTTTTACACATTTTTTCTTTAAAATACTTTATTTACAAACTAATTCTTTCCAAATGTAATTTTAGCACAAATTTTTATTTTTTTTTTTAAGATGTAGAAATTTTTAAGATGTTGAATCTTTTTGAAAAACCTCTAACTTTAAACCGCACTTAAAAAAAAAAGAAAATAACAACAGACTACTGCATATAAAAAAAAAATAGTAGTTTTAAAAAATTGTAGATACATTTTTTTTTTTAGCTTTCTCCAAACGTGAAATGTCCCTTTTGAAAAAACACTCTTTAAAAGGCATAAACCATTACACCCGCTGCACTATGCATCGCTAAGCGGAAATAGGATTTTGTACATATTTTTTAGTGATTTTTCGTATTTAAACTTTTTAAGTTTTTTCTTTTTGCATTCAATTTTTAATTCTCTATAAAAAAAAAAATCATTTTTAGTTTTTTTAAACTTTTGACATCTTAAGGGTTTTTTTAAGGTTTTAAAAAACTCGCTTTTTTGTTAAAATCCTTTCAAAATATATGATAAGTGTAGAATTTCTATATTATTTTTATGCGAAATTAAAATAATAATGTATTTAATTGAATGTAAAACAAGAAATAGAAAAAAAAGGTTTTTGAATAGCATTTTTTTGCTGATTTTTTGATTTCTTAAACATTGATTAATTTAAGCATGTGGTCACAGAGGTCGCCTTGTTTTTTTTAAATAAAATATAGCTACTGCAAATCGACTTTACTGTCATGCAAAAAAATTGAGGCGACCTCTGTGACCTCATGCTTTAAAATCATTTTTACTACTGTGAGTTTTATTAAAAACCGACTAAATTCTGTGAAGTAAATGAAAATTCCGAAGTAATATACGGTAAGTAATATACGAAATAACATACGGTAAGTTTTTATTTGATTCAGTTTTACCTTGCGATGGTTTTTATAAATTATCAAAATGGCTTGATTCACTCATCGTCAACTTTTAACACATACATTTCCAGAGCAGGTGAAATATTCAGAAACTGAAGTAAAATATAGTCTCTTCAATATGATCAAACATTCAGTTTCTAGAGAGTTTGAGTATCTTTTGGAGTATGAAGATAATTCTATTAAAGTTTTAGCACAGGAGGAACGTGATAACATGTTATTTGCAAAGTGGGTGGTGATGGTCAGAGTGACCAATCTGAGTTTCAGAATGCAGTAAATATGAAGAAAGGTGTGGATGATTACACTGTGTATAGTAAAGTGTTTGTACTGTTGGAGATTAGAAGTGGAAAAAAGATACTATGGAAAAATTGTAATCCAAATAGTCCAGATGCAACCCGTCATCTTATGTTTTGTTTTTCCAAAGAGACTGCTAGTTTTATTCAAGAGAAATTTGAACATTTACAAAATGAAATTTTGTCTTTAGAGAATATTAAAAGTAAACTTATACTTCATGACAATACTTTTGTTATAAATTCAAGTTTGTCAACTATTTATACCACAATGAATGATGGTAAAACACTTAATGCTGTGGTATCAAAAATGCTTTAAAAAATATTGCATCTCAGTGCTGTCATGTATGTCAAGCAAGTCCTAAGGAGTTTAATTTGGAAACCATTTGGAATAAAGATAAAAATGCAGACAAAAATATATTGAAACTTGGAATATATTGAAATCTTCAATTGTGGATATTCAGCATGGAGTTAGTTTTTTTTTAATACTGCTTGCAAACTTCCAGCAGTGAAACAAGGAAGAAAAATAGCAGCAAAAAATGGCCAAGAATTTATTGAAAACAAAAAAAAACTCCAGCACTTATTCAAAATACAATTAAAAATAAGGGTATCTTTTGTCAGGAAGGGAAGTTGTACATCCAACACTGGCAATGTTGCACGAAAATTCTTTAATAATCCATCTGTGACTGGAAGAATACCACTATGATGAAACTATTTAGGGACCTGCTCATTGATATGAATAGTACAACAGCAAGACCGGATGTGAATATTTTCAAGCAGAAATCTGAATGTCTGTTTGGTCTCATTTCTAATGATCAGTTTTTAAAAACCATTCCAATGTCACAGTCTTTGCATAGAATGGTAGTTCATGGTGTTTCTTTTATTAAATATTTTAAGTATCCAATAGGTTCTTTGTCTGAGAGTGCCATTGAAGCCAGGAACAAAGCCAACAAAACTGCATGAGTACGTCATGCACGTTTAACTTCTTTTGCTGAAAATACTAGGGATACAGCTAATTATTTATTTTTGACATCTGATATGTACCTATACTGTAAGAAAAACAAAATGCAAGAGGTATTAAGGCTATACTGCAAGAAGATTAAGCTGATAACTGTTCTTAAGGTAAATATTGGAGAAAGCTATGT
This sequence comes from Hydra viridissima, assembly GCF_058129835.1. Classification (NCBI taxonomy): domain Eukaryota; kingdom Metazoa; phylum Cnidaria; class Hydrozoa; order Anthoathecata; family Hydridae; genus Hydra; species Hydra viridissima. The sequence continues at coordinate 13,671,172 of NW_028324307.1, read as the reverse complement.
ATATCTTAAATTTAAATATTTAATGTTATCGTTTAATTTTATTAATGATACATTTTAGGTGCTGGTGGTAGCCAATCTGATATTTTTGAGATCTTTTCACATAATCAACACAGCATGTTTTTTTATGCTTGAAAAAAAAACAAAAAACTAATTGTTAGAAAAGTTGAAGCATAAGAATCCCAAACTTTTATGTTTGAGGAAAAGTTGCATCAATTGGCCTCAAATTGACTCAATTTTGCCATGTTTTTGTTTTCCTCAAAGATGTGTCTAAAGTCCTATTTCTACTTAGTGATGCATAGTGCAATTCTTGAAGGCTTGTTGTAAATATTAAATGTTGCTCCACATAAGGATTGCTGAGATACGTTTAGAGTAAAAATTTTAATTATATTTCAATTATATACATTTATTACAGTGAATACAGTTTTTTCTTGAATGTAAAATTGTTAAAATTAGAATTTGATAGATAATTTCTATAATAAATAGTTTATATCTTAAACTATAATATTTTTTACAATAACAAAACTTTTTAAAATTTTAGTGTTTGTTGTTAAATAATTTTAGGAAGTCAAAGAGTAATGGTTCATATTAAGAAAAGAAATCAAGGAAGCATCATTAAACCATGCAGCTGTAATTGATAAGCAACTTTTAAAAAAAGGCTATTCTCATAGCCACATATTGTTAAAAACCTATTTTAGCATCAGAACCTTGATTCTGCATTTGAGGGGAATGGAACTTCTGGAGTATTTATTTCACTTTTATTTATAATAAAATATTTCTGCTATTTCCTTTTTTATTTAACATGAAAATATAAGTTGGAGACTAAAAATGCCTGTAACCCCTAAAAAAGATAAATTGATATATCAGATTTAGAGTTTAAAATATCAAAAACTATCGGTTTTATATCTTTTTAATCAAAAATCGAATTAGTCCGGATAAACCAACTAAAAAACCGGAATGAAACCGGTTTTAAAAAAGACCGGACTTTTTTTTATAAATATATGTATAAACAAACAATATCTCATAATTGATGCTTTGTTAAAAAAATTACTTCAAAATGTTAAATAGTTCTCTAGTTATAAGGCTACTTCCTTTTTTTCTATCAGCGCGACGCATAGTGCGCTGGTGACAACCAGCTCTAATTAACAAAATATTACATTTTTAAACTTTTTTTAGAAAAGTTAGCGATTCCACGGCTCAACGAAAAACATTTGACGTTTGACAAAAAACACGTAATTTTCATGAACTTTACTCTCTTATATCTTTTTGTATGCTTAAGCAAACACCTTGAGGTTTTTTGCATCAATTAGTGTTACTCAACTTCTTTCCAGCCATATATAGAAAGTACTATGGTTTATATGGCTTCATTTAAATTTTATCCATATCTTAAGACCACTTTTAAGAAAAAAGCTTGAAGCGGAAACGTTTTTTTAAAACAAGCTTTTGGAGGTTAGGATTCCTTAGTACCAACACACATCCAATTTTTATAAAACTTTCCGTATATATTAAAAAAGGGATGAGGAATCTAATGGAATGTGGACACTTTTTAACTTTCATACATAAATTTTTAGCTCTTAGCGTTTCAAAACTTCAAGGTTTATTTTTATAGAAAAATAAAGTGTTTTTTAAAAGTGTCCAGGTGGAAATTGCAAGTTACTTTTTATAACAAGTATTTATTTATGTTTTCTTGAAGAATTCGTTCTAAGGATTTGTAGATAGAAATTATGTATACAGTAGTGGCCAAAAGTTAAAGACCACTCATTTTTTAGTTGGTTTCTTAATCTTTCAATTAAAATTAAGAAGATTCTAATTGACATATTAAATTTTTTTTTTTAATATCTTGTTAATTAAAACATACGGATTAAAGTGGTATAATTTTTTTAATCTAATTTTAATTAAATAGCGTTTAACTTATTAAAAAACTGATGAGTACTTATAAATCTTCTTTAAATAAGTTGGACAAAATTTAACGACCACTTTCAAATCTTTAATTTGCACTTATTAAAAATAATAATCCATTATTTTTTTTTAACTGTCTTAATTGCTTACTACGTTGGCTATAAAATAAAATGTCGAAACCTGAGTTTCGATATCAAATAAACATTTATTTTTTGAATTGCAATAAGGATATAAAAATATTGCAAAAATGCGTGCAAAAATCGAAGAAAAAGACAGATACGCGGCTCTTGTATTAAAAGAAGAAGGCTATAGCATCAGACAAATAGCAGAAAAGCTCGGAAGGTCTCACTCTTGCATTATTAACATAATTCAACGATACAAAGAGACCCAGTCAATTAATGATCGTCATAGGACTGGACGCAATAAAATTTCAAATGACCGTGATGTTCGCTCGTTAGTGAGATTAATGAAAGAAAACAGACGAGCATCATCTACAGACTTGTCTACGAAATGGACACTGTCAAATGGTCTGAAAGCAAGCCCTAGAACTGTGCGAAGGGTCCTCCACAATTTAAATTATTTATGGCGTGCTGCTGCAAAAAAACCACGCTTAAATAAAAAACAAAAATTTGCCAGGAAAGAGTGGTGCAAACTACATAAAAATTGGTCAACAGATCAGTGGAGCCGTGTGGTCTTTAGTGATGAAATGAACGTTGAGGTAGACAACAGAAAAGGTCGCGTAATGTTGCGTAGACTTCCAAGCGAACGGTTCGATGAATGATGCATTTTGAAACGAACAAAACAAGGCAGTGGTTCAATAGGCATTTGGGCCTGTATGAGTGCCTATGGAGTTGGCGTTTTTCATTTATTCGATGGTAGACTCAACAAAGAAAGGTACATCGAAATTTTGGAAAACTCGCTTATTCCTAGCATTGATTTATGGCAGTTGCAAGATGGATTTATTTTCCAGCAAGATAATGCGTCGTGTCATAAAGCGCATGTTGTTAGCGATTGGTTCAATTCTAATAAAATTCAAGTGCTTCCATGGCCTGCCAATAGTCCAGACTTGAATCCAATAGAGAATTTATGGTCATGGCTTGATCAAAAGCTTGGTAAAGAACAACTTTACAATTTGGAAGATTTGAAATCTTCTATCTCTCATCATTTGAAAAATGTGCCTGATGAAGTAATCAAAACTTTAATGAATTCAATGCCAGAACGAGTACAAGAGTGCTTGAAAACAAATGGAGGAACAACACGTTTCTAAATTATTTTTTTACTGCTTTTTGTAATATTTTTGAAAATGGTCTTAAAATTTTGTCCAATTTTTTTTCCTATTTATACTTTTTACTAGTCAGTTTTTTAATTTTTTAACATTATTTTGTAAAAAAATTATAAATTCTTTTATAATAAATATAAAATACAATAAAAATTCTTTCTAAAAATGTTTTTCTTTTTTTGATACCTTTTTCCAAAATAAAATTATACTAAGGTTAAAAATAAATTTTGAAAAAAAAATGAGTGGTCTTTAATTTTTGGCCACCGCTGTATATATATCTATATTCCTTCGCATATTTTATGACGTTTTTTGTTTTGATTTTGCGTTTCCGAAGTTTTAACTTCAAATAAAATTGAAACTGAAAGTATACTTCTTGATTAAAGACTCCAGTTTTCAAGGCAATAAAAATAAATTTATTAAGGTATTTTGTCTGGATTGTTCAACTACAAGCTTGATTCTTACAATTTTTACTCAAGTCTGTACTACAGATTCTTTAAACTGTTTTTTTCAAAACAAAACCCGGAAATAGTAATCAACTAACGTTCACAAAATGTGTAAGAAAGTTATCAGTTTTTTTTTTCGGTTATTTTTCTATTTTTTATATTGGTTTAGTAAAAGAACCTATGAACTCTAATGATAATTTTGTTATAATTGCTTAAATTAAGTTTAATATTAATTTTAGCTACCAAATTGTTGTCAGTAACACCAACCTACAAGAATATTTTGGATTTTCTAAATATAAATGATGGCATTATTTCTGTCAAATATCCTGATTTTATATTAACTAATAACCACTTTTTAAAAATTTGCAAAGAAAAAGGAAAATATAACTTGACTTGGCAAAATCTTTCATTATTTTTTACAACCTACTGTAAATATAATATCTCTAGAGTGATGCTAATAAAGTACTTGAAAAAGTTTAAAGATTATGTTGCAAAATTAAATAGAGAAAAAAAATTTGGACTTAACAAAAGCTTTTTTAAGCTCTGTTTTATCTTTTAATAATGCTTTTTCTGATGTTGTTGGTTTGTCACCTCATGCTTGTTCTACTTCTATCTGCAATAGTGAAATTGTTCCAAATCATGCTACTGTTTTTGTATCTTCTGACTTAAACCTGCAAATTGCTAATGATGATTTTTTGTGCTCTGTTACCCCGAATTCTATTGTATACACTCCTTTAGGAAATGGCTCTGAAAAATTTTTTTTTGAAACGCAAGTTAATGAAGAGAATCTCTCAGTTTCCAATTTAGATAAAACACTACCTATATTATCTGGTGATTCGACCTATCAAATAAAAAAATACAAACGGAGAATTAATCATCTCAAATTAAAAAATAGACAAATTTATAGGAGATGTAATGAATATAAAAGAAAATATCAAGCAATCTTGTCAAAATATAATGTCAGAAATATCAACAAAAGAGAAGTTAGAAAGGATTGTAGGATTAACCAATTGTTGCAGAAAAATTTTGAATTGGAAAAAGAAATTGATTTGGCTAGAAAGCGTTCACAATCAGATCAACAAAAGGCATGGTATTTAAAGAAAAAAATTGAAAACACTGTTTTGAAAACATCTGATGAAATGAATGATTCAATCTTAATGGAGAGTTTAAATTACTTTGAAAATCTTTCAGAAGAGCTGAAGGAAAGAGTTAACTTTTTTGAAAAAAATGTAATTGATGTTTTTGAAGGAGGTAGATATAATGATAAAATTCGCTCTGTATATTATGACCTTTTAAGTAAAAATGTTTCTGTTAATAATGTTGAATCTGTTATCAGAACTGTACTACAAAAAATGGCTGGTATTTCATGTGGCGCACTTCCAAAAAAGTCTTTGGCTGCTGAATTTTTTAGTGAAATGAACCTTTTATCAAAAGCTCAGGTTAGAGAGGCTATGTTGAATAGCACACACAATGTTCTTCATACAGATGGCACAAAGTATAATTTTAGAGAGGTTGGTAGTTTTCAAGTCACAACATCATCTGGAAGCTACATGTTTGGGATAGATGATATGTTTTCAGGCGAGGCATAATCTTATTTTGGAGAGCTAAAAAATTTACTCACTGATGTCTCAGATATTTTCTCCTGAAAAGGAAAACTATGAGGATGATCTTCGAAAGCTTATTTTTTCATTCAAATCTTTGATGACAGATCGCAGTATAGTTAATTCAAGTTTTTTTAGCCAATTTAAACATTGGAGAGAAGCAATTTTGCCTTTTGTTGTTGAAAACTATGATCGGCTTCCTTTAAATGAAAAATTAAAAATTTCTTAAATGCATCATGTTTTTTGTGGCTTACACGTTATCCATAATTTAGGAATATACGCAGAAAAAGCAATCATGGAATGGGAAAAAGTGGTTTAGCAGGAAGGTAGTATTCATGGTGGTTTTAAAAATTCTCAAAACTCACGTACTTTTGATATTTTGTATGAACTTTCAAAACTTACAAGTTATAGACATGGCAATCAATGGAATGGGAAAGCTGATGAATGGAAAGCATTTTTGCATAAAAAGTTTTCAAAAAATTTTATGGTTTCATTTCCGCATCATCGATTTAACATTATATTTTTACTTGGTGGAGCAACATATTTTCACAAAGATCATCTTAAAGAATTTGTTTTTAATCTTAATGGTTCAAATTTCCTTCATGAATCAATTAGGCATGATATTGACAACATAATTTTTCATGCTTTAACCAGAGCTCTGGGAATTTTTAATAAACTGATATCAGGACCTCTTTTCCGTATTATTGAAGAGGAGGATCATATTTTTTCTTTGAATACTGTTTGGTCGCAAATGTTTAATTATTTTGTTTGTTGTTCTTCTGATGCATCAATAATGTTAAGTGGTTCTACATTTTTTGATGTCAAATATCTCACTAAGGATGAAGTGTTTGATTGTTTATTTTCTTATTGTAATGACCCACTTTAGGATGCCTTAACACAAGAATGTCTTGAAGTTATATGTTGTTCGTGTTCGGTTATGATCCAGAGTCAGTTAAGAGACCAATTGCCTGGAGGAAATATCACAATCCAGATGTTGATGTTCTTGAGGAAACTCAAAACTGCCCACGTACTAACGTTGTGTCTGAACGTGACTTTGCTTCTTATGACCGCAGGTTAAAAATGAAACCTAACATGACAACAGTAGCTGCAGCTGGTGTCATCATGTTTAACAATAAAAAAACAGCTGATTGGCTAAATGGGAAATCACAGGAAGAAATTGCAAGGCTAGTTTTACTAGAAAGGCGAAATAGAAAAGGATATATCAGAAAGTACAGAGAAAAAAAAGCAAATATATTGCAGTACAAAATCAATGAGATGGACAAGCGCAAAATAGAAAAGGAAATAAAGGAACAAAAGACAAGCGAAGAAAAAGAGTTTTTGACAACAGAAATTGGAAAGGATGGTGGTTTAATTTTGTGTAAAGAGGATTTGGAGCAAACCCTAGGCACTGAAAATGAAATTCTAATGAAGTTGCAAAGACAAATTAAATTTCGAAAAAAAGTACTTCAGCAAAAATTTCCAGAAAAGTGGTTACAGTTAGGAGAAAAGGGAAAAGGTGAAAATTACAAAAAATTTGGTATAGTGGCATTAAAAACAAATGTGCCTGTCAGTCATTATGTGTATGCTTGTGTTCTTTTGGACCTCTGGAGCACTATTTAGGTACAGGTAAGTCCTGCAAATTGTTGTGTTTATGTACCTGTGAGTCATTATATATACACTTGACTTCTGTTGGAACTGTGGCCGGAATTTCATGTGATAATACTGGTCAATATATGTAAGTTTCTTTTTATGTACCTGTAAGTCATTATATGTATGTTTGTGTTCTGTTAAATCTATATATATATTTTTTAAACATCTTTATTTTAACAAGGCAACCACTGCAAGCAACCACTTTTAGAGTTGGAAGTTAATGGAAGAGCCAAGGCAAAGTTTATATAACTATATAACAATTAACAGACGACTTAAAAGATTGCAAAAAGATGGGTAATTTCATCATGCCAGACTTTATCGAAAGCCTTTGATATCCAGAGAAGTAGAATTTGCTTAACCACTTCTATCTAATGCTATGTAGAACTGTTCTGAAACAACAATTAGCAAGTCAGCTCTAAGACAAGATGGTTGAAATCCATGTGTTTTTTATTTTATCTGCAAATAGAGCCACCTTTAAGCTTTTCAGGATGATCAATAGTTTTGGCTAAAAGTTAACCCATTACTTAGTTACACTAGTGTGAATTAGGAGCGTTCCGTGCCACATAGTCTTTGTGTTTTGTATTGTGATGTTATTGTTGTGATGTTTTGTATTGATAGACAACTTGGCTTACCTTCTCGTGGTGTCTATTGTTAAAAATGATTATTAGGTTGTTTCATTACTGAAACTTGCTACCTCTAATCATTCACTAAAAGCCAAGAAATAAGTTTTAGAATAAAAACATTTTTTTATGTCATTTTCATTTTTTTTTATCTTAGGCATTTTCATAAGTTCACATGAACAATCCTAAAGAGTAAGTTTCTTATTTTATAATTATTTTGGTTTCAAATGTTTTTAATTTATATATTTTTAAAATGAATTAAAATATTTTTAACACATTATTGTTTATCTGTGTTTCTAATAATAATATTTTTACATTTTTAATATTGATATTTTTACATTTAATAATAATATTTTTACATTTCTGCTGTTATACCTGCCTATTGCTGTTGTAAGAACTCCAAGTTTCAAAAAGTAAGTTTCTTTCATTAAAAATTAAATTTTAACTTTATTTAAAGAACCTTCTGTCTGTTAAATAGGTCGTTCTGAGTAATTTTGACAGTTTTCAATGCACAAGAAATTTCCTTACACAAGAAGTTACTGATCAGTCGGTAAATTAAGCAATAGTTTTAAAATGTATTATTTGGATTCCATGATTCGATTATGCATATTTACATTGTAATTATAACTTAACCCCAAAGTTTAATATCCAAAACCAAGTGAATAAGTAAAAACCCTCAGCATGTAAAATAGAAGATTCTGGTCAATCCCATCCAATTTAAAAAAAAATTGGATCATTATGGAAAATTTCAAGTGAAATGTAAAAACAGTTCAAAAATATCAAATACATTAAAAGTCGATATGCCAATTGTTTTGTGCAGCCTTTTTGCAGTAATTTACTGACCGGTCTGTAAATTAAACAATAATTTCAAAATGATGTATTATTTGGATTCCATGATTTGATTATGCATATTTGCATAGTGTAATTGTAATATAGCCCTAAATTTTATTTTCCAAAACTAAGTAAATATGTAAAAATCATCAGTCTGTAAAATTGACGATTCTGGACAATCCAGACAGAATTGAATAAAAATATTTTGGCAATTTATCTTTTTATAGTTGGTAAATCAATATGGAAAATTTCAAGTCAAATGTAATTACGCTTCAAGAGTTATTCAAGAGTCAATATGACACCAAAACTAAGTAAATAAGTTAAAACCCCAAGTCTGTAAAATAGACGATTCTGGGCAATCCCTTCAGAATTAAATTTTTTTTTTGGTATTTTGTTGTTTTATAGTTGTTGAATCAATATGGAAAACATCAAGTCAAATGTAATAACGGTTCAAGAGTTATTCAAGAGTCAATATGACACCAAAACTAAGTAAATAAGTTAAAACCCACAGTCTGTAAATTTAGACGATTCTGGGCAATCCCTTCAGAATTAAATTTTTTTTTGTTGGTATTTTGTTGTTTTATAGTTGTTGAATCAATATGGAAAATATCAAGTCAAATGTTATAACGGTTCAAAAGTTATTCAAAAGTCAATATGATCCAAAATACTCTCTTTTTCGGTGCCATAACAATGCAAATTTTCCATACTTAAGCCCTATACCTTTCGTCAAAAAATCATCAATTTTTGCACTACAAAAAACTCAATAACTTTAGATCCGTTTAACTTCAAAGGCAGAATGACCCCTCATTTTTTAAGTCAAGTCAAGCTCTATACAATGATATAAATTATATATGTTTATTTGAATTATAAAAAAATCGTCTGGAATGGCTAGAAAAGTTGCTTGAAATAGGTGATGTGAGGATTTTATTTTTTGTGAAACTTTAGGTTTTACAAAGATCATTGTTTTGTATTTGTTTTTTTTTTTTTTTACTTAATGACCCGCACTAATCTTTATTAAAATGAAAGTTTTTATTATTAATGGTTTTCGTCTTAGAACAAAAAATAAGGAAAGGAAATAACATGTTATACAACCATCAAAAATTAAAACTATGGTTTAAAGAGAACATTAAAAAAAGCTGATTCAAGTTGTTATTTAAATGTAATATTTAGAGACAAAACATAATCTGTATTAAAAAAAAAAAACCTTCGCATGAAAGAAAACATCTGATTGAATTGCATTTTAATTATTGGAATTTCTATTGCTTTTTTTAACTTTCAAAACGTTTTGGAAACAGAAGCCAGAATATTCTGCCGTCAAAAGATTTTTCGGTGACAGCCGACAATAGCTACAGAAGAAAAGTGAAATTTATTGACTCTAATTTATAACAAGAATTGCTTAAATGCAATTAATAGACCAATGAACTGCATAAGCAATTGATTCCAAGTTTCTAGGCAATATTAACTGAGTAATATTGCCTAGAGCTTGATCCAGTTTTAAGTAAAATAGTCTAATATTTACAAAGATAACTTTTTTTTGGAAAAAAAAGTTATCTTGGTGTCCGTAGGGAAATCTAAAACACGATAATTGAACAAAACACAACTCATTTTATTTCAATTAAATATTATAAAATAGTTTTCACATTTTTAAAAATCTACATTAAAAATGACCAAACAAATTTTTTGAAAAATGCGTGATTTTTGTAGCGATATTTAACCTTAACATCTAATAAAATAGCTTGTTATTAAAATTATTATTGACATCTAACAATATAGCTTATTATTAAAATAAATCATGCTGAAATTTAAGCTACATTTTTCTAAGAGTAAAGAAGATGAATTATATTTTATGCTATGCAAGCTTAAAGACTAACTTATTTAATTATGAAAAAGATAGCATGCAGTCGTTTGGTTAAAAAAAAATTCTAAAGCGCTATGTTAAGGAACATTAAACACATTGTTGTGAGAGCTGAATCATGGGTTTCAACTCGCCCTACTATAAATTTCTACTCGGACAAAAATATGTCGTCCAAATTTTTTGTCGACCTAAAAATCTTACTAGCCTAATTTTTTATCTTGTTATTCCTTTGTTATCTTCATTTGTTTAATATTAGTTTTTATTCTCATCAATATAAATTTGTATCACACAAAAAAATTAAAAATCAAAGAAAAAGAAACTATATAAGTTAAAACAGTTTCTTTCCAAACTTCACATACTTCCTTTATACAGTGATGAAACAAAAAACAAAAAAAAAAAGCATTACTCTATTGGATTTAAGTCTTAAAGCTGAGCAGTCTAATTGTCTGATAACATTTTATTGGCAACCATCTAGTATACTTGGGACATTGAAGTTTGTGGATTTATTGGTGATATTTTTTTTTAATTATTGATTTAACTTAAAAAAATATTAAATACCACAGCTGTCAAGCTAAAAGTAAATAAAGGTTTTCGTTTCGAGCTGCCCCTGCTTTCCCATGTATACCCAGTTGAAAGTACCTCTTTTAAACTGATTTATGAGGTAAAACTGACATAAAAAGTAACAACGGGACAGATCTCACGCTAATGTAAGCAACAACCTTTCTTCGATAATTACATAAGGATGTCAAGAATACATGGTGTGACAGCAATTCACGAATATTTCGAGGCTCCAAAAGTACAGTTTATAAGGTAAAAAACATATAATTGTGCTGGAAGGGCTCAGATTCCAAAGTCGGTTAGAAAGACAACCAAAAATTGATAAATAGTAATAGTTCAATTTGTAAATAATGAGACAATTATTTAACGATTTTTACAAACAAGTCAAAAGACAAATGTTGATCAAAAGATAGCTGGCAAAACCTTTTTCAGAGAGCCATGACTAAGAGGTCGAAACAAAAACATTAACGAACTTGAAAGTAAAATTTCTTGTTTATGTTTGAACAACACTCAATTAACGAGATATATATAAAAAGAACGGTTGCGAAAATCTTGCAGAGAGGGGACCCTAGAAAATTTTATATAAGATTGAAAGATTATTTTTATAGGAGAATTGAAAGAAAATGCTTGGGGAGATTTGTAAAGAGAGAAAACATGTACTTGAAGTGAAGTAAAGTGCGAAAAAGTTTGATATATTCTAGTGATCTCTGCCCTTCTTATTTATAATTTCTAAATGATAAAAAAGTTGAAGCATACACAACAATAACATTACAGAAATACAGAATATACAAAAGATTTGTTAAGACCCTTACATTTATTTATATAGGCTTTCATAATCGTTTATTTATTTATTTTTTTCGAAGTTTAATAGATATCAAAGTCGATTAAAAATTAAAGTTACAACTTTTTACGGCTTTCGGTTTACGGTTTAATTATTATTTTTTTGAAGTTTAACGGATTTCGACATCGTTTAATTTAAGAAATGTCTCCAAACTGACGGCTCACACAAGATTGTTTATCTCTAGTTATAAGTGGAGAAGCCTGCACAAACCTCACATCAGAGTTGATAACACCATCACCACACTACTCATAAAAAAAATTCATAACTTTATTAATTACGTACACCTAACAACAATCTTTTGTATCTTGGAACTTTAAGTTGTACAATAACAGCTTCTTTATTCTAATTTTTATTATTGTTTATCTTATAAATTTAAATTCGTTTGCAGCAAATAGTAATGTCATTTGAAATAAGTTCGCATTTAGACAATTATTAGTTAGCAATTTGCGTGAACTTCAAGCACGTGGAGCTTTTTTCATGCCATTCTTAATTGTACCTAAATGTACGACTTGTTTACAGCCTTCAATACAATACTAACAAAAACTGCTTCCAATATCAAACTCTCAAATAATTTCGAACATGACGTATTAATGTGATTCGGTGGCGGCGGTAAGTCTTAAAGACATCACTATCCAATTATATTTTCCATTCGGCATAACAAACGGCAACTTACGTTAATCACTTGATTTAAAACGCATATGCTAATAAGTAGATTTCAGATCCAAAGTTGCAAAAACTCCCGCATCTTTTCGATTTTTTAAAATACTTTATGTTCACAGAAAGTTCACAGGGATTTTTTCAATATTTTATCTTTTTAAAATCTTGACAAAGTTTTATTGTGAAATTCTTTACCATTGAAACAATAGAAAAACGCAAAGCTGTTGTCACTCTAAGTTCGGCCATACCTTTCTTAAAAAATTTTCTATATCTTCTTTTACCGCTTATAACAGTGTCATTAAGCATTCGTTATAAGATTGTGGTAAAAAAAGGTTCAAAGTAATTTCTGCACTTGGAACCACGCGAAATAACTTTGCTCTGTCTATTTAACAATGTCATTTGCCGCTAAAATATCGTCTTTCTTTTAGTTTTAAAAGTTGTTCTGAAAGGTTCGAAATAAGAAGTTGAATATATCGGTGTAAATTCTATATCGTAAAATTAATTTCTCAATTACCTTTTCTTTTTCTGTTTTTTTTTTTTTTTAACATTGTTTTCTCATTAGGGAACGTTACTAATACCCCGTTCCCACCAACAAAACCGAGTTTTAATAACACTCGCTTTTAAAACGGTGTTTTATTTAGCTACCGTTTTATTTTTGGTGTGAATGGGGTATAATTCTGCCGTTAAGCAGATTAGGTTTAAAATAATATTTTCAGCTAACCACTGCGTCACATTTATTGTGACACAATTTACAATAAATTCCAAATGGCGTTTACTAAGTATATTAAGACATAATGGTCCTTTTACGAAGCGAAAGAAAAGAATTCGAAACCAGTCAGAATGAAAATATTAGCAGATCTTAATTGAAATCCGTTATATATCTAACATTTTTGCAAATTTGACTGCTTATTGCGCTATAGTTTACCACTGAAAAACTTACTTCTCGACTTAAAAAACTGTTGTTCTGTTTTATGTTGTATGTATTTACTGGTATTTAAAAAACTAAGTTGAATTTTTTAGTTCAACTAAAAATTTGTTTCTTTGACAAAGAAAAAGCTTTTAATAAACCTTTTAAAATATTTCTCCTCGATGTTGAGGCGATTGGATATTAAGGCGATTGGATATTGAGGGGGTTCGATATTGAGGTGGTTCGTTATTGAGGTGGTTCGACTTGAAATTTCAAGTTCGACTTTGTCAAGTCAGACTTAAAAAATTGACTTGAGCGAATGCGTAAACGAGACTTGAAAATTTCAAGTTCGTGCTTGAGAAAGTCGAACTTGAAAAATAGTCGAAGCGTTGAATTCAGGGCGCTTATCGGAAAATGCACTTCACAATCAATAGCAGCAATGGATATTTTTTACGGGAAAAACCTTTTACTGAAACAAATTCGAGTAATGATATTTGTATAATATACGATTAAACATAAATTCATCTTGGCATTTTCAGTTTCAATTCCTAAGTTGTGGGTAAACAATGGTTGGTCGTATGTACCACTTAAGTGATCAAGACAATATCTCTTGATTTCTCCATTTTAACAAATTCCATTTGAATTAAAATACATGGAAATGTTCTAGAAAATACAGAATCTTATTTTGACGCCTTTTGGGCATGATACTATACTAGAATGTATTTTTATTTATCTTTTTTCTAATACTTTAATGAAAGTAATGGTTTTTTTTTTTACAAATACTGAGAAAACTATTATAAACAAAATTTGTTTTCTCAATGCAAAAAAACGACAGCTGAAAACAACCGAAAAGGTCAATTACATATTTTAAGGTGGTAGTATTGTCAAAATTCTAAAATCGTTTATTTTAACCAAAAAATATTGATTTTTTCAGATAATATTAAAAAACTGCATAACACATTTAAAATAAAAAAAATAATTAAAGTTTCACATTTGGACCCACTTTTTGGGTCCCAAAACCTAAAAAGGTCAAAAAGCGGTTCAATAAATATTGAGACAATGATAAATGCTATAAACTCAAACTTTTGCTGTTTACTTATAATATATCAGAGAACTCATGGAAGCAAAATTATAAAGTTAGCTTAAAGCACCAAGTAGATACAGCATATACAACTAATGGGTAAAAATTTACCCTAAATCAGCCCCCTTTTGGAGTTTATAACTCTGCAAAAAAATAATTTTTAAAAAACATAATGCTTCAGTGAGTTCATCTCATATGTTACTATAACTGTACAAAACTTTAAAGCATCATAACAAGTAGTTCTCAATATTATTTATCGCAGCGTGCTAAAAAATGTCATTCTGAGAAATCAGCAATTTAATACAATTAACATTGAAAAAAACAAATTAATATAATAAATAAGCTCTCATTTTATTTCTAAAGATTTTTAATCATTCCTCAATGTATTAGCAGTAGCAAACTATGTTTTTCATGAGTTTTATTTAATTTTTTAAGTACCATACAGTATTTTTAAAAGCAAGAATTATGATTACCAAATTCAACTTTTTAAATTAAATAGCTATATCAATTGGGAGATTGAAATAAAATAAAACTCTAAAAAATTTAAGAACCATAAGCTATTCCTGCTCTTTCTTCATCTTGATCACTATAACTTTTTCGTTTTGCCCTAATTTGTTTCCGACGTTACTTTACTTCGTTAGTAAATTTTTATGCTATATTTTTAATTTTTTGACCTCTTTGATTGCAAAATGTACTACAGTTTTTACCAGGATTAACACCAAGCTCTAAATAAATGTTTAGCATACCAGCTAATCCTTCATTGAAACTTCTTGTATCAACTACAATAACAGTTACTATACCATTTAAAGAGTAAAGTCCTCGTTTCTGCCATGTACCATTACAAGAAACAGTAATATCTGAAATTCCAGTATCATCTCTTACTTTAAACTCAAGAGCTGTATTGATCGGTGATTGTGTTGAAAATATTTGTATGACAGCTATTTTTTATTTTAAACATCATTAAAAGTGGCTTTTTGAAGCGGAGGTGGAAAGTTTAAAAAACCACATAGTTTTTCTAATGCACTACGTCCTTTTCCAATTTCAAGCAATGCAATTACTGAGCGTAAATTTATATCAAAAGATTTCTCAGAATTTTTACTTGAAACTTTTTTACTGGTATAGAAACTTTGTATTCCATAAACACTCAGTGCAACTCAATAGCAACAAAGAACTTAAACCTTTTTTATTTTTATGATCTTTATTCATGTTCATAAACTTGCTCTTACAGTCAGGGCATGTTCCAACTAAGGTAAGAATTTGTAAAATAATATCAAGATCAATTAAAACATAGGTAGACTCATTTTTATTACTTTGAGGTTGTGGAATAGCTTCATTATTGGCAATAATGTTGCTGGTTGATGCTGTAAAGTTAGATAAAATGCTTAATGTATTTCTCTCAATTAATGGCAATTCTTTGCTCACAAAAATATCTTCATTTTGGGAAAGAATTGGCAAACTTGATTTTCTAGAAGTGCTTTTTCTTTTTTTAAACACTCTGTAGGTTCCAAATTTTCTTCTCCTCAAAGCATCAGTTTTCATATTGAGCAATTAGAAATAATATATCTTTTTTAAGCTATATTAAGTAATTTAAAAAACAATAATAAATGATTATACTCAGGCTATATTCAACATCAATAACTGAAACAGATAACATTTGCTTTTAAGTCACTTTACAAATATGACAAAAAAATAGGAAAATAAATAATTCTATCATTTTCAGCATGAATGAAAGTCCCAAGAAAAGTTATTTTCAAAAAATGAAAAATTTTGATACTTTTGACCATACTACCACCTTAACTTGATGTTGAAGCAGTCGCGAGAGTAAAAGTTATAATTTGGGGTTTTTAATTTTTTCACCAAAGTTCGTCTAAAAAATGCACATTTTTAGAATACTAAAGACAGTTTATAAATCCTTCATTTTGTAGAATGTAATTATCCTGCTTAAATTTAGACCATATTTGAGTCAAATCAGATCAGATATGAGTAGAAATGAATAATGCTTTTAATACATGTACATTTAGAAAATCGTCAGTTTGTAAATATCATGTTTTAGAAGGTTCAAAAAGAGAAGTCTAACATTATTAAGCATGGTAAGCTGCGTCTTTAAAATAGTTGCAAAGAACTTTCAGCTTATATTTTAACACACCATTCTCGTTACTCTTTCACTAAATAAATAGGCGCATAATTCAGAGTGTATTTGTTAAGAAATCAACACACGTCATTCGCTTTCAAAAATGGATAGAGTGCTACTTTATTAGTAAAGAGGCCTTGCATCTCAAGTTGAGATGTTTTTATTTACTTATTCCTTTCTTATTATATCTTCACAGTTGTCGCTTATGAAAGGGCAAGTTTCTAAAATAACTACATGTTCCCTTCTACCTTCATAAAGAGATTTTTAAACTAAATTTGTTGATGAAAATTTATAAGATTAAAATTTTAAAAAGCTTCAAGTTATCAACATCAAAAAAATGGTACAACTCATACATCTAACCGAACTATTTAGCGTTGGTTCTAAATATTGCATTATTTGTGACGTAGTAATTAGTTTATAAGAAACTTCAATAAATAAAACAAAAACGTCTTATCTACTAAATGATTGGATGAGCTATACTCTTTTCTTCTCACGACATTTTTTAGTTTTATCATCTCAAAACCAAAAAGAGACGTGTTGTAAACTTTTTGGATAATCCGTATTAAATCCATTAAGCCGCTCATCCAATCCAAAAAACATTTTCAAATTCTAGTTTTCTATCTCACTCAATTCAATAAAATAGTTGTTTTGAAACTATGACTCATTTAGGCTTAAAAGTTTAAGTATAAAGTATTGGAGTCAACAATAAGTAACAACAGTTGTTTAAAAAGATAACTATGGCGATAAAAATTACTTTATCCATTTTGTGAAAAATAATGCTTATTAATTTCTTTTGTTCGAAGCAAGCGCAGTTAAGCACTTTTTGAAAGAAATGTTGCGCGATCGATAGCAATCGAGTGCAGTTACTAAATCCTTTTTTTTTTCTCCACAAAACCTTTACAAATACAATTTTCGAAAAGATTATTGAGAATTAAAGATGAGTCAGAAAATTTACAACTCTTTTTTTTTGGTTTCATAAGTTTAAGTTACTTCCACTGTCTATAACGAACGACATAAAAAACGAACGGTACCGCTATTTACCAAAAAGTGGGGTTTTGTTCATGTGAACTAAAAAACCTTAACACAGATTTATCTTATTCAAGTTTTTCCTTTTTCTTTGAATCAATAGCAGGTAACAGGAAATTAGTTTCTTTGGATCAAAAGCAAGTAATAGAAAACTAATTTAATCTTCTGAAGAATCTATTTTCTTGTTTTGTTGATTCTTAATAACAATCCCACGTTTGATAAAGTTTGTGACACCTATCGCGCAGAAAGAGTTTTTTTATTGAGCAGTGCTTTGGAATTATTGTTAGAGAAACTTATATACATTAAACTTACACATTTTGCATTTAAGAAGAAGAAAAAGAATAAAAACGAAATGTAAGTTTTTATTTTACATAGTTATATATTTTATATTACAAACTTTAAATATATTCTGAGTACACTTATGGAAAATCTATGGTATAAACGTATAATATAATAAATATAATAAATGCGTTAACATCAAATATATCAAACCAAAGTCCATCTACAAGCTAAAATATATAGATCTAACCCATTGAAGGTATTTATCAAATAGAATCAGTTCGATTTAGATTGGTCTGTAGTTGTTTGAACAAATTAAGGTTGGACTAGTACTTTAGTAATTTTACGCTACGATTTCATTTGTTTTTTAATTACACTTTTTATATTTGATTTGTTCATTTAAAAGAGTAAAGTAAACAAATATGTTAAATGGAAGTCCAGCAGTGATGTCACTATATATGTTTATTCTTACAAATACCTTTATTTGGCTCTAGCGGTAACCAAATATTATGGCCAATTTAAATTTATTTGAAGATTCTATCAAAGGTGATCTTGCTGACTTCATTTAAGCTTATAAAGTTCAAAAACTATTAAAGAACGCGACATAATTTCATTTTTCTCAGATGGTGAAATCACAAAGTGTAAATTCAGTTTCTCTATGAATTGAAAGTTGATACGCCCTAGAAACTGAATTCTGTTATTTGTCTTTCAGTTTTGCTATTAAGCAATCCTCCTCATCATCAACATCATCATCACCATCATCATCATCATCATCATCATCATCATCATCATCATCATCATCATCATCATCATCATCATCATCATCATCATCATCATCATCATCATCATCATCATCATCATCATCATCATCATCATCATCATCATCATCATCATCATCATCAGCATCATCATCATCATAAGTATTTTTGTCATTTATATTCTTATTGCTTTACATTTTATTTACAATTAAATTAATCAGTTCTTGAATTGTCTGATTATTACAATAATGTTTAAAAGATCGCCACACTTTTTAAGACGTTTTTGAGATTAAAATTGTCTCAAAGTTTCTGCAATACTTAATATTGAAACTACAAAAACAAGGAACCAAAACAAATCTCATCGTAACTTACTGAGATAATCAGATTGCCGAATCTAAACGTAAATATTATTGGCTTATAAAACAAACTCTGAGAACGGTTAGGACGTGGGGGGGGGGGGGGGGGGGGGAAGGGGGAGGAAGGTGTTGTGTAGATATTATGTAGAACTTATTCAAGTATCATCTGCAAAGGAATTGAGTTGTGTAGTTGGTAGTAGTATGCATAAGTTATGTAATATAACGTATAAAAAGCCAGCATTTTAATGAGCATCGTGCCACTCCCTTCCTCCCCACCCTTCTTAAAAATATATTTGATTATCCAGTATTTTTAAGCTGTTTGCTAGAACCCAATTAAGTAAAAGATGACACATTTCAAGTCACACAGGTCAACAAAAATTAGTGCTGCATAAATCAAATTCATGAATAATTTCCTATTCCATACTTAATAGGAAAAACTTTTTCGTTGAAGTGTAACCAAAGCTTCAAAATTCAATTTTGTTGGACCATCTTTTTTCTTCTGATTACATTTAGACAATCTTTTAAACTTATTTCTTTTCTAAGCCTTTCAAATACTGGTAACCTGTTATTCAAAACGGATTTAATGTCGCATGCTTTCTCGAGTTAAAGTCTCTCAAACCAAAAAAATCAAACCAAACATTCATAAAATTCTCATCAAAAGTTTATTTAAAAAAAAAATAAAAGCGCCTAAGATAATCTATAAAATAAACATGAAACTCATTTTAACAAAAAAAAATCAAAAAACAAAACAACTAGATAAAATAAAATGCATACTAAAGAAATAAATAACGAATAAAAAGTGTTGCATGACCGTCAGCTTTTGTAATATGTATAAGAATTTGCATATATGTCTGAAATTAAAATTTGCATATATGCTCTTAAAGCTTGAACATGCTGAAAAAATGATGCACAAACATAATTACATGTTCGCTTATGGTCATAACTTCATCCAAAAATGCATATAAACGCTTAAAATTGATATGAAGTACGCAGTTTTTTTACTCTCCAGAACAATCACAACACAAAAAAGTAACTAACAAATATTTTACATGACTTAATTAGTGCTTAATTTTTGTCTTGACCGAGTCTTAGTAGATAACTGCATGGTTATTTACAGTAAACGAAAGTCCTAGAGTCTTCTTACCTATCTTAGTTTGTTGTGACAACTCCATGTGAGTTCACATATACATACATACAAACATACATACATACATACATACATACATACATACATACATACATACATACATACATACATACATACATACATACATACATACATACATACATACATACATACATACATACATACATACATACATACATACATACATACATACATACATACATACATACATACATACATACATACATACATACATACATACATACATACATACATACATACATACATACATACATACATACATACATACATACATACATACATGCATACATACATACATACATACATACATGAACCATGAATTTCCTAAAACATTATGATTAATCACTCAGAATTCACCTTGATAAAATTCACATTAATTTACATTTGTGAATCGCAAACCACGTAAAATATTTTGAATGATAAACTCCATCAGCTAAATCTATGGATAATGAATACTAAAGTTTAAGTAACTACTTCAGTGGCACCACACCTCAGTGGGCGTAACCGCCATAGATACAGTGTGGGATATCCCCCCTCCACTTCCCATATCTGTCCCCCTCGTCCCTTTGTATCAGTTTATACTGATTATTAAACTACTTTTGTTTATTCAAAAAGTAGTTTAATAATCATTATAAACTGATACAAAGCTAATGATGAAGATTATGTTTGAGTGTCATAACACAAAACATGGCGGCCTTGTTAACAGTGCTCGTGGATTTGATAAATATAGTTGACAATATCAATTGCAAATCCAAGAGCAAAACTGCTCTTGGATTTGCAACTGACATCGTCAACTATATTAATTGTAAGTTTTTCATTACAATTTTCGTTGCGTGAAATTTTGTTTTTAAATGTTACTGCAGCCATATGTGGAGGTGGGACTCCACATATGGCTGCAGTAACATTTAAAATCAAAATTTCACCCAACCAAAATTGTAATGAAAAATTCGGAATCAGAGCGAATATTAGGGAATACAACTGAATATTTCCTCAATATAAAATCGTTTTTTTTTTAAATTAAAAATAAGTATAAAACAAAGTTGGTTATTTTAAAAAAAAAAAGGCAATGAACAAAACAAAAAAAACAAACGAGTAATAATGTTAGTTAGGTTGTATACTTATTAGGTTGTCACTTTTAGAATTAAGCACTCAAACATTTCATACTTCATAAGTTAAAATTCTTCAATATAAAAAAAAACACACACATCTGGTTAGATGTTTTTTGGGAAGATTTTATCTGAATGGAACTTTAAAGTTAAATGGTTTAAAATATATTTATGATTGAATTTTATGTTAGCATATGACATGACAATTTATATTTGTCTCCGTGAATTTTTCCAAAATCGGTTGCATTTTTCGCATTTTTAGGGGAACAACCTAATAATAACCCAGATGATAAGCACGAGGAGAAGGGTGGCCCTTCCTACATTTATAAAAGAAATATTTTTTCTAAAAACAGTTTTCTTAATTAAAATTAATTTTATGTTTGTGTTATGCATGCTTTATTAAGGAATTTATATTTTATCTTTACTACTAATAAAAAAAAACAGTTAAGAGAATTATAGGTATCGGTAATTTCTGATGAGCAAAAAAAAAAAGATAACAGGAACAAAAAAAAAAAGATTTATTACCTCGTGGAGTCGAAATGTAAAAAAGGAATTAAAAAGAGATAAGGTTTTGCAACAACTTATGCCTGGTTTGGGTTAAGTAGTAAGTCTTATTTAAAATTTATCAACATGCAAACGGATTTGAAAAACATCCATTTCAACACGAGAAAATTTGCACAGTATTTTGCACGGTATAAGATAAGATTTTTTAATTCTTTATATGAAAAGGAGAGTAAAATCTAAAATGGAGCTAGTAAAGATTATCCATAAAGTTATAAAAATGGTTTATAGGGTAATTCCGTATGAAATCATCCAGACCATGACAGCCTTACGTCTCAGAATTTGTTCATTTTTACCTCACTTGCAGTACATATTAAAAAAAATTACAACTGCGAAAACTTTAGTTAAAAATACACATGGGTTCCAGAGATATCGTCAGTTAAAATAATGCTGACTCAGCATTTTAGTGATTATCTGAAGCGACTACAAAGCACACTGATCTCTATAATAACTGGATAGCGCATCTCTAATATCAAAATTGACGCCAAAATCGCCATATTGGAAAGCCCCAGAACGCTGAAATCTGATATGTGTATTAAAAGCGATAAGCCGAAAAACAGAACTTGAGGCTTACGGGAATTTATTTTTTGGGGCTTTCCAATATGGCTATTTTGGCGTCAAAAAATTAGAAGTTTTGCTCGGAGTTGCGCTATCCAGTTATTATAGAGATCAGTGACAAAGCAACTTTGACATATAGTATCTTCATAATGGCTTGGGGAAATTTCCCAAAATTTGGTATCCCAATAGATTTAACTTGCCGAATCCAAAAAGAGCACCCTCAAGACTCGATTGTTTTAGGAAATGCCTCAATTATTCAATTTTGTTCAAAATTGTTGACTTGTAAATTCATGATTTTTGAAGGTAAAATGAAGGGTGTTGCCCAAATCCCGAATAAAAAGTTCAATTGTATATCATTATTTTATCTTAAGTCTACTGAAAAAAATTAGATTCATCAATTGTCTCTCTAATACTTGATCAAAATTTGCGTTTAAAAATTGTGTCTTTATAGAAAAATTTAAATTTTGTAACAAAAGCAGATGAGGTATCAAGTGTGAAATACTTTTCCGATGGTTGTGCAGCACAATTTAATAATTTTAAAAATTTTATCAATCTTTGTCATCACAGTAAAGACTTTTGTTTAAACGCTGAATGGGTATTTTTTACTACCAGTCATGGTAAATCCCTCTGTGATGGTACTGGTGGGACTGTCAAAAGAGTAGTAAGCCAAGAAAGTCTTAAATAACTATGGGCAAATTTTAGATGTTAATTTAATGTATTGCTTTTGTAAAGCCAAGAAAAATAAAATTTGTTTTAAATTATTTTCTAAAGATGAAATCGACCATACACGAGCACAATTAGAAAAAAGATATTTAGGCGGAAGAACAGTTCCTGGCACAAGGGCGTATTATCATTTTATTCCAATTGCTTCAAACACTATAAGTTATAAAAAAACAAGTATTGATACATGTATGGAAATATTTGATATCATTCCAAAAAACATAATAAAGAGATTTCATTAAACATTAAAAAAATGGATTATATTGCATGTTTTTATGACAGATTTTGGTGGGTAGGGATTGCTGAAGATATATGTGAGCTTGCTATAAATGTCAGATTCATGCATCCACATGGACCAGGTAAACACTTTTTTTGGCCAATGAGAAATGACAAGTGTTGGGTGCTCAATTCTGAAGTTATATGTCTTATTTTAACACCCACAACAATATCAGGTTGTACATACAACATATCTGATATAGGTTTAGAGAATGTAAGCAGTTGGTTACAAAAAAAAAATTAAATACATTTAAAATAATTTTGTTGTAATTTTATTTACCTATTTTGCATTTAGAATTTTTCTTTCTTTTTTCTTTTTTTTCAAATCCTTAGATGGAAGGGTGAGAAAGGTTTA
This sequence comes from Hydra viridissima, assembly GCF_058129835.1. NCBI lineage: Eukaryota > Metazoa > Cnidaria > Hydrozoa > Anthoathecata > Hydridae > Hydra > Hydra viridissima. Next base: position 13,647,659 of record NW_028324307.1, on the reverse strand, counting down.
AATAAATCCCACAGTCCATCTTACTATGTCAATGACTATATTAATATTAATCTACTAAATAATACCATAAATATATTGATTGTTAAAATGTTTTAAAAAACATTTCAATATTTTTGGTTTTAAGTTTTATGATTTTTAAAATCGTAAAAAGATCTTAGTTTTGAGTGCTTACTTTGAAATAAGAGGTAAATAATGAAAAAAAAAGTTTCTCAAACTTAAACTAAAAAAATTATGTTTTTAAATTGAATTTTAATAAATATTTATTATTATATCATTTAATGCATTTAAAAAAAAAAAAAAAATCCAGGGGGATAGGGGGGGGGGGGGCAGAATTAGTCAGAGTCCCCCTAGTTCTCCCTTGGCCTATGACAATAAATGTTCTAAACTAGTCAATAAATAACACTATTTGATGTTTTATTCAAATAAATAATTTAAAAAACATTTCATTTGCTTTCGTTACAAAATTTAAATTTTTCTATAAAGACACAATTTTTAAACGCAAATTTTGATCAAGTATTAGAGAGACAATTGATGAATCTAATTTTTTTCAGTAGACTTAAGATAAAATAATGATATACAATTGAACTTTTTATTCGGGATTTGGGCAACACCCTTCATTTTACCTTCAAAAATCATGAATTTACAAGTCAACAATTTTGAACAAAATTGAATAATTGAGGCATTTCCTAAAACAATCGAGTCTTGAGGGTGCTCTTTTTGGATTCGGCAAGTTAAATCTATTGGGATACCAAATTTTGGGAAATTTCCCCAAGCCATTATGAAGATACTATATGTCAAAGTTGCTTTGTAGTCGCTTCAGATAATCACTAAAATGCTGAGTCAGCATTATTTTAACTGACGATATCTCTGGAACCCATGTGTATTTTTAACTACAGTTTTCGCAGTTGTAATTTTTTTAATATGTACTGCAAGTGAGGTAAAGTGAACAAATTCTGAGACGTAAGGGTGTCGAAAATGTTTTTTTTTGGATGATTTCATATGGAATTACCCTATAGTTATTAAAAGGTAATGTGACCCATGAATATAAAATATCTATCAAAGAAATGAAAGAACAGGATTTTTTTGAATAAAATGAAAAATGATTATGAAAAAAACCTGGCTTTTAATCATGATTGAATCTCACTTAAGGTAAGCTTATCAATAATGCTTTTCATTTCTGAATTATTTATTCTTTTTCAATTTTAACTAAGATTGCAGTTGATTTCTACATACATACATACATACATACATACATACATACATACATACATACATACATACATACATACATACATACATACATACATACATGCATACATACATACATATATACATACATACATACACACACACATACATATATATATATATATATATAAATATATATATATATATATATACATATATATATACATATATATATATACATATATATATATACATATATATATATATACATATATATATATATATATATATATATATATATATATATATATATATATATATGTATATATATATATATATATATATATATATATATATATATATATATATATATATATATATTCTAGTATATATATATATAAATATTTTGGTTTTTTATTCTTAGCAAAGTCACTGCAGTTGTTATCTAATGACTGATGAATTTCAAAATTTATTGAAAAGTGCAATAATTTATCATGTCTAAATTAACTGTGAAACTTCTACCACACTTGTATTTTGTCTAAAATGATATTATTAACAAGACTATGAAAGTTCTTAACTTTATTTTACAGCAAAACACACTGCAGCTGAGCAACTGGTGCAGTATTGGACTTATTAGGTTTATCTGCTTCCTTGCTATAATCTTACCAGGTTCTTTATTTCTTATTTTTATGCATTTTTTACTTTTTTAATATAAAAATTTAATAAAAGTTTAAAAAATGTTTATATTGTTTTTTTGTTTTTTTTTTTTGAAATTTTAATTATCATTAAAATGACTAATTTACCATAAATTATTCTAATCTGTTAGACTAATGCAAGTAAAATTGAGTATTGCTTACTAATTACTTGAGAAAAATTATATCAATTTTGACAGTTTCTACTTAATCATGTTTGATCAAATACTTTAAATTAAGCACAATCAGAAAATAAATTCATTAAAAATGAAAATGATTTGAAAGTTTTCATCAATAATTTGCAGTATTTAAATTACAGAATTCATTGGTTTAAATATTAATACCAAATTTGTCTGATGAATAATGTAATTGCTGACATATTTTACATCTCAAGTAGTTTTCATAAAACTCTTATAAATATCATAGTTGCAGAATTATTTTTTTTTTTAAGAACATCATTCTATTTTAATATCAGCTTTTTTCTCATTCCACATTTTAATATCATCTGAAAGGAAATCCTGTGACAAACAAAGCGTTTTAAAAATGGTAAATCATGAACAAGTAATAAAGTCTGCTACTGATTTTTGCAAATCTTTAACAAATTTTCCAGTTTTCATTACCATGTGAAAAAAAGCTAATGGTTACTGATATTCAAATAGATACTGCAAATGCCAATGCATTGTCATTAAAATGTCTTTTAATATTTTTGTCAATATTCATTAATAATGATAATATCTACAAACAATGAAATGCAAATATTGCATGTCTTTAGTAGGCAAGATGATAAGCACCTGTTGCAAACCTCTTCTTTAAATTCATAATTGGTCATTAAAGTACATATGGAGGAGAATATTTTAGTTGGAAGCTGGAACAAAAAAACCTTCAAGCCATGATCTTAGTGCTGAAGGTTTGTTTTCTAGGCACACTTGAATGGTCTCTTTAAAGGAGTCATTTATATTTAAAAATATTGACAAAAGTAACTCAACTTCTTGCCTTTTTTGCTTTTGTTTCTTTAATAGAAATAGTCAATAATTTCAACATTTTAAAAATTTTAGCAGGCAAATAAATACTTATTCATTTTCTTCTAAGAATAAGCAGTTAGAACATATTCTTTAGACTAAATGACTTTTCAAGAATTTATTTTATTAGATTATTTTTAAATTAAAATATATATCTGTTGCATGAATGCTGTAGGCTGGACCCTTGGTAACCTGCAGGCATAAGCACAGGTATCTGTTTAATAATGACTAACTACCATATAATGATGGTGAGCAAGAAGCTATAATTATTTTGTTTCAATACCAATAATAGTGGTAGTTAGAAACAATTATCCAGGGAGTTTTTGTTATTTTCTTCTAAACCTCATTTATAAGTAAATTACTGATAGAGCATTGTTTTGTTATTAACTCATCTGTCTGGGTATAACTGGACAACAGATATGGAGTTTACTTTTGCAATAGTTTTTTTGACTCTATGTGTTTCTCTCAGTCTCATGTAGCTCATCTAAATCCCTGCCTGAGTCATCACCAAATAACAGTGTCACTATAAGTAATGCTGAAATGGTCTCATATTGATTTTCTGGATTTAATTGTTGGTTTTCAGTATTTTCCTAATAGTAAATTCCATGTGATTATGACAATCTACCATATAATAATGGCAAGCAAGAAAATTGAAAATTAACCTTATGAATTCCAGTAGTTTAGTGTGCTTAGTTGTATTAAAAAAACCCTACATATATTATTTCAAACATAACCAGTGGGTCAGAAGGTACCCCAGGGCAAAAGGTATACCTTTCAACTTTTTTTGTGTGACATAAGTTACATGATGAACTGAGAAAGGAAAAGCAAAAATCAAAATATTTCATTTTGCATTTTTTGAAGAATTAGACTTTCAAAATCTGCACTAAAAAAAATTTAAGTTAGAACTGTTTAAACATGCATATATGAATGTAAAAGGATTAGAGAAAACGTTTTATTGGGTGTAACCATCATACTCTTGATGCAATTTTAAAAATTGTGATAACTGATTACTTTAAAGGGGCAACTACACTGCTTAACCTCAGTTATTAAGTTACTAGTAAATTAACAGAGAGTACAAGTTACTGGAAGCATCTTTACTGGAAATTCAGGAAAATAGCTTAGAGAAAGTAGAAGAACATTGCTGAGGATATATGGCTTCCCTTAATTAGTTGATTATTTGTAACACAAAGTTTAAGAAAACGGGAAGCTTCCCGAAAAATTTTAAAAAGTTGGCAAATATAAGCAAGATAATACGAAATTGCTTAGCAATTTATGCTTTTATTTAGCTTATATCTGCTTTGAGAATTTCAACAGTCAGGAAAAAATCTTTAATCAGGCAGGATTAATGGCATATGCAGTGGTATCTTGTTTACAAGCACGCTTAAGCAGTATAACTGCAAATATCTGGCAAAAATGTGCAAATATAAAAGCAATTATGACTTAAAGGAATTAATTACAAGTTGAGATACTGATATCAAAAAATCATTTGCTTTACTAAGTATGTAATTAATATTATAAAATTTCATCAGACAATAAACTCTAGCAAACCTGTATGATTAAATTTCCTTTTACTTAAATTTTGTTAGAGATAACACTAACCACTGGTACATTTTTGATTTTTGCATAAAAATACTAAAAAAAAAAGAGAAAAAAAAGGTATTTTAAAACTGTCAAAGTTATAAGGAGCATAAAAACCATCTTACTCTTAAACTGATTTTATTGGACTAAGTAAAGCCCCCTATATACTAGCAGCCAACACAGCTGAACCTGCAAATTCAACAACTGAAGCTGAAATAACCACAACTGACGCTGAAACAACCACAACTGAAGCTGCAACTACCACAACTGAAGCTGAAACAACCACAACTGAACCCGTAACTACCACAACTGAAGCTGCAACCACAGCAACTGAAGCTGCAACAACAACAACTGAAGCTGCAGCAACAACAACTGAAGCTGCAACAACCACAACTGAAGCTACAACCACCGCAAATGAAGCTGCAACAACCACAACTGAACCTGCAACTACCACAACTAAAGCTGCAACCACCACAACTGAAGCTGTAACAACCACAACTGATGCTGAAACAACCTCAACTGAATCTGCAACTACCACTTCTGCAGCTGCTACCACCACAAGTGAAGCTGCAACCACCACATCTGAATCTGCAACAACCACAACTGAAGCCGAAACAACCACACTTGAACCCGTAACTACCACAACTGAAGCTGCAACCACCACAACTGAGGCTGTAACAACAGCAACTGATGCTAAAGCAACCACAACTGAACCTGTAACTACAACAACTGAGCCTGCAACTACCATAACTGAAGCTGAAACAACCATAACTGAACCCATAACTACCACAACTGAACCCATAACTACCACAACTGAAGCTGCAACCACCACAACTGAAGCTGCAACAACAACAACTGAAGCTGCAACTACCACAACTGAAACTGTAACTACCACAACTGAACCCGTAACTACCATAACTGAAGCTGCTATTACCACAACTGAAGCTGTAACAACCATAACTGATGCTGAAACAACCTCAACTGAACCTGCAAATACCACAACTGAAGCTGCTACCACAACAACTGAAGCTGCAACCACCACATCTGAAACTGCAACAACCACAACTAAAGCTGAAACAATTACAACTTAAGCTGCAACCACCACAACTGAAGCTTCAACAACAACAACTGAAGCTGCAACTACCACAATTGAATCTGCAACAACCACAATTGAACCTGCAACCACCACAACTAAAGCTGCAACCACCACAACTGAAGCTGTAACAACCACAACTGATGCTGAAACAACCACAACTGAGCCTTCAACTACCATAACTCAAGCTGAAACCACAAAAACTGAACCTGAATCTACCACAACTGAAGCTGCAACCACAACAACTGAAGCTGAAACCACCACAACTAAGGTTGAAACCACCACAACTGAAGCTGCAACAACCACAACTGAACCTGTAACTACCACAACTGATGCTTACACAACCACAACTAAAACTGCAACCACTACAAATAAAGCTGCAACCACCACAACTGAAGCTGCAACAACCACAATTGAACCTGTAACTACCACAACTGAAACCGTAACTACCACAACTGAAGCTGCTACCATTAAAACTGAAGCTGTAACAACCATAACTGATGCTGAAACAACCTCAACTGAAGCTGCTACCACCACAACTGAAGCTGCAACCACGACATCTGAAGCTGCAACAACCACAACTAAAGCTGAAAGAACCACAACTGAACCTGTATCTACCACAACTGAAGCTGCAAACACAGCAACTGAAGCTGCAACAACAACAATTGAAGCTGCAACAACCACAAATGAGCCTGCAACTACCACAACTGAAGCTGTAACAACCACAACTGATGCTGAAACAACCTCAACTGAATCTGCAACTACCACAACTGCAGCTGCTACCACCACAACTGCAGCTGCTACCACCACAAGTGAAGCTGCAACCACCACATCTGAATCTGCAACAACCACAACTGAAGCCGAAACAACCACACTTGAACCCGTAACTACCACAACTGAAGCTGCAACCACCACAACTGAAGCTGCAACAACAACAACTGAAGCTGCAACTACCACAACTGAAACTGTAACTACCACAACTGAACCCGTAACTACCACAACTGAAGCTTCAACAACAACAACTGAAGCTGCAACTACCACAATTGAATCTGCAACAACCACAATTGAACCTGCAACCACCACAACTAAAGCTGCAACCACCACAACTGAAGCTGTAACAACCACAACTGATGCTGAAACAACCACAACTGAAGCTGAAACCACCACAACTGAAGCTGCAACCACCACAACTGAGGCTGCAATCACCACTTCTGAAGCTGTAACAACCACAACTGATGCTGAAACAACCACAACTGAACCCATAACTACCACAACTGTAGCCGCAACCACCACAACTGAAACTGCAACAACAACAACTGAAGCTGAGACAACCACAACTGAAACTGCAACCACCAGAACTGAAGTTGTAACAACCACAACTGAGCCTGCAACTACCACAACTGAGCCTGCAACTACCACAACTGAAGCTGTAACAACCACAACTGAAGCTGCAACCACCACAACTAAAGCTGCAACCACCACAACTGATGCTGCAACCACCACTTCTGAAGCTTTAACAACCACAACTGAAGCTGAAACAACCATAACTGAAGCTGCAACCACCACAACTGAACCTGCAACAACAACAACTGAAGCTGCAACTACCACAACTGATGCTGCAACTACCACAACTGAAGCTGCAACAACCACAACTGAACTCATAACTACCACAACTGAAGCTGCAACCACCACAATTGAAGCTGAAACAACCACAACTGAACCTGCAACTTCCACAACTGATGCTGCAATTACCACAACTGAAGCTGCAACAACCACAACTGAATCTGCAACCACCACAACTGAAGCTGTAACAACCACTACTGATGCTGAAACAACCACAACTGAACCTGCAACTTCCACAGCTGATGCTTCAATTACCACAACTGAAACTGCAACAACCACAACTGAGGCTGGAACCACCACAACTGAAGCTGAAACAACCACAACTGAACCCGTAACTACCACAACTGAAGCTGCAACCACAGCAACTGAAGCTGCAACAACAACAACTGAAGCTGCAGCAACAACAACTGAAGCTGCAACAACCACAACTGAAGCTACAACCACCGCAAATGAAGCTGCAACAACCACAACTGAACCTGCAACTACCACAACTAAAGCTGCAACCACCACAACTGAAGCTGTAACAACCACAACTGATGCTGAAACAACCTCAACTGAATCTGCAACTACCACTTCTGCAGCTGCTACCACCACAAGTGAAGCTGCAACCACCACATCTGAATCTGCAACAACCACAACTGAAGCCGAAACAACCACACTTGAACCCGTAACTACCACAACTGAAGCTGCAACCACCACAACTGAGGCTGTAACAACAGCAACTGATGCTAAAGCAACCACAACTGAACCTGTAACTACAACAACTGAGCCTGCAACTACCATAACTGAAGCTGAAACAACCATAACTGAACCCATAACTACCACAACTGAACCCATAACTACCACAACTGAAGCTGCAACCACCACAACTGAAGCTGCAACAACAACAACTGAAGCTGCAACTACCACAACTGAAACTGTAACTACCACAACTGAACCCGTAACTACCATAACTGAAGCTGCTATTACCACAACTGAAGCTGTAACAACCATAACTGATGCTGAAACAACCTCAACTGAACCTGCAAATACCACAACTGAAGCTGCTACCACAACAACTGAAGCTGCAACCACCACATCTGAAACTGCAACAACCACAACTAAAGCTGAAACAATTACAACTTAAGCTGCAACCACCACAACTGAAGCTTCAACAACAACAACTGAAGCTGCAACTACCACAATTGAATCTGCAACAACCACAATTGAACCTGCAACCACCACAACTAAAGCTGCAACCACCACAACTGAAGCTGTAACAACCACAACTGATGCTGAAACAACCACAACTGAGCCTTCAACTACCATAACTCAAGCTGAAACCACAAAAACTGAACCTGAATCTACCACAACTGAAGCTGCAACCACAACAACTGAAGCTGAAACCACCACAACTAAGGTTGAAACCACCACAACTGAAGCTGCAACAACCACAACTGAACCTGTAACTACCACAACTGATGCTTACACAACCACAACTAAAACTGCAACCACTACAAATAAAGCTGCAACCACCACAACTGAAGCTGCAACAACCACAATTGAACCTGTAACTACCACAACTGAAACCGTAACTACCACAACTGAAGCTGCTACCATTAAAACTGAAGCTGTAACAACCATAACTGATGCTGAAACAACCTCAACTGAAGCTGCTACCACCACAACTGAAGCTGCAACCACGACATCTGAAGCTGCAACAACCACAACTAAAGCTGAAAGAACCACAACTGAACCTGTATCTACCACAACTGAAGCTGCAAACACAGCAACTGAAGCTGCAACAACAACAATTGAAGCTGCAACAACCACAAATGAGCCTGCAACTACCACAACTGAAGCTGTAACAACCACAACTGATGCTGAAACAACCTCAACTGAATCTGCAACTACCACAACTGCAGCTGCTACCACCACAACTGCAGCTGCTACCACCACAAGTGAAGCTGCAACCACCACATCTGAATCTGCAACAACCACAACTGAAGCCGAAACAACCACACTTGAACCCGTAACTACCACAACTGAAGCTGCAACCACCACAACTGAAGCTGCAACAACAACAACTGAAGCTGCAACTACCACAACTGAAACTGTAACTACCACAACTGAACCCGTAACTACCACAACTGAAGCTTCAACAACAACAACTGAAGCTGCAACTACCACAATTGAATCTGCAACAACCACAATTGAACCTGCAACCACCACAACTAAAGCTGCAACCACCACAACTGAAGCTGTAACAACCACAACTGATGCTGAAACAACCACAACTGAAGCTGAAACCACCACAACTGAAGCTGCAACCACCACAACTGAGGCTGCAATCACCACTTCTGAAGCTGTAACAACCACAACTGATGCTGAAACAACCACAACTGAACCCATAACTACCACAACTGTAGCCGCAACCACCACAACTGAAACTGCAACAACAACAACTGAAGCTGAGACAACCACAACTGAAACTGCAACCACCAGAACTGAAGTTGTAACAACCACAACTGAGCCTGCAACTACCACAACTGAGCCTGCAACTACCACAACTGAAGCTGTAACAACCACAACTGAAGCTGCAACCACCACAACTAAAGCTGCAACCACCACAACTGATGCTGCAACCACCACTTCTGAAGCTTTAACAACCACAACTGAAGCTGAAACAACCATAACTGAAGCTGCAACCACCACAACTGAACCTGCAACAACAACAACTGAAGCTGCAACTACCACAACTGATGCTGCAACTACCACAACTGAAGCTGCAACAACCACAACTGAACTCATAACTACCACAACTGAAGCTGCAACCACCACAATTGAAGCTGAAACAACCACAACTGAACCTGCAACTTCCACAACTGATGCTGCAATTACCACAACTGAAGCTGCAACAACCACAACTGAATCTGCAACCACCACAACTGAAGCTGTAACAACCACTACTGATGCTGAAACAACCACAACTGAACCTGCAACTTCCACAGCTGATGCTTCAATTACCACAACTGAAACTGCAACAACCACAACTGAGGCTGGAACCACCACAACTGAAGCTGAAACAACCACAACTGAATCCATAACTACCACAATAGAAGTTGCTACCACCACAACTGAAGCTGTAACAACCACAACTGATGCTGAAACAACCACAACTGAACCTGCATTTCCCACAACTGAAACTTCAACCACCACATCTGAAGCTGAAACCACCACAACTGAAGCTGAAACAACCACTACTGAAGCTTCAACTATTACAACTGATGCTGCAACAACAACAACAAAAGCTGCAACTACCACAACTGAAGCTGCAACAACCACAACTGAAGCAGGAACCACCACAACTGAAGCTGCAATTGCCACAACTGAGGCTGCAACCACCACAACTGAAGTTGCAACCACAACATCTGAAGCTGCAATTACCTTTACTGAAGCTTCAACAACCACAATTGAACCTGTAACTACCACAACTGAGGGTGCAGTCACCACAACTGAAGCTGCAACCACCACAACTGAAGCTGCAACCACCACAACTGAAGCTGTAACTACCACAACTGAAGCTTTTGCAGTTACAACTGAAGCTACAACTTACACAACTGAACCTATAACCACCAGAACTGAAGCTGCATCCACCACAACTGAAGCTGAAACCACCACAACTGTAGCTGAAACAACCACAACTGAACTTGCAACTACCATAACTGAAGCTGCAACTACCACAACTGAAGCAGGAACCACCACAACTAAAGCTGCAACCGCCACAACTGTGGCTGCAACCTCCACAACTGAAGCAGCAACCACAACATCTGAAGCTTCAACTACAACAACCGAAGCTGCAATTACCTTAACTGGACCTGCAACCACCACAACTGAAGCTGTAACTACCATAACTGAAGCTTTTGCAATTACAACTGAAGCTACAACTAACACAATCGATTCTATAACCACCAGAACTGAAGCTGCATTCACCACAACTGAAGCTGAAACCACCACAACTGTAGCTGAAACAACCCCAACTGAACTTGCAACTACCATAACTGAAGCTGCAACTACCACAACTGAAGCAGGAACCACCACAACTAAAGCTGCAACCGCCACAACTGTGGCTGCAACCTCCACAACTGAAGCAGCAACCACAACATCTTAAGCTTCAACTACAACAACCGAAGCTGCAATTACCACAACTGGACCTGCAACCACCACAACTGAAGCTGTAACTACCACAACTGAAGCTGCAACTACTACAACTGAGTTTTTTGCAATTACAACTGAAGCTACAATAACCACAACTGAACCTATTACCACCAGAACTGAAGCTGCAACCACTTCAACTAAAGCTGCAACTATTACAACTGAAGCTGCAACAACCACAACTAAATCTGTAGCTTCCACAACTGAAGTTGCCACTACCACAACTGAAGCTGCAACAACCACAACTGAAGCTGTAACTACCACAACTGAAGCTGCAACTACCACAACTGAAGCTGCAACAACAACAACTGAACCTGCAACTTCCACAACTGAAGCTGCAACAACAACAACTGAACCCTTTACTACCACAACTGAAGCTGCAACCACCTTAACTGAAGCTGCAACCACTACAACTGATGTTCCAACAACAACAACTGAAGCTGCAACTACCACAATTGAACCTGTAACTTCCACCACTGAACCCGTAACTTCCTCTACTCAAGCTGCATTTACCACAACTCAAGCTGCAACTACCATTACTCAAGCGGCACTTACCACTACTCAAGCTGCAACTATCACTACTCAAGCTGTAACTACCACTACTCAAGCTGCAATTACCACTACTCAAGCTGAATTTACCACAACTCATGCTGCAACTACAACAAGTTTGTGTAGTTTTGTCTGAAGATTTAATGTTTTTTCAATGTTTAAGAACTTTTTTTTGGATTTTTTTTTGCATTTGAGAGAATAATTGGTGGTTGCAGCTCTGTTGCTTATATTACTTACAAGTTTTGTACTTTATTTTATTAATGTTTTATATTTTAGTAATACTATAATATATTGTTTGTTACAGCTTTAATAGATGTTGATGAGTGTTCATTAAAGAATTCTGGCACTGAATGCTCCATTACCTCTATCTGCCTGAATACATTTGGATCATTTGTCTGTGAATGCTTATCTGGTTTTTCTCCCATTGGAAATCTTAGCAAGAACACAATCTGTATTGGTGAGTTTATTATTTATTGGTTTTATCTGCTTTTCAATTCATTTTATTCAATTCAGTTCTTTTGTATTAAGTGATTTACATTAGTTGAAACAATCTTTAATTTAGTTTCTTTTTCACTGCATATTAGCCTTAAGTATTTTATTTTATTGAAAATAATCTTTTACATATTGATTTAAATCAGTTCATAAAGTAATATAAATTGAATATAATATGAATACAATGTATGTAATTACGTATCTACAAAAAGTAATAACTGTACTTTTTTGTGTCAATTTAAATTAACTTAGTAATTTTTTTTTATCAAATAAATTAAACTGTTAGATTAATAAAATTCCTAAATCCTTTCAGTTTTTTTCAGTGTAAAAAAAGCAGTGTTTTTAAACCAATTTTTAAATTCTCCTTTATCAGCCTCGATTTCAATATGAAACCAACTGTAGTTATAGGTTTTATTATGATCAACTTTGAGTTTTAATTGAGGTGGCTATGTCCCTTTAAACTTTATGATTGAAAATGTTTTCTAAAAAGTGGAAGTTTGTTTGAGTTTTCTTAAATTTAAGTTAAATTTGTTTAAATTTAATTGTAAGTTTTATTTGTTTATGTTTCAGTTAATAAGAGCTTAATTTTGATTGAATAAAAAATGACAAATTCGTTTTGAATAAAGAGTTGCTTGAAACTTAAGATTTATGAAAAGGAAGATATGAATAAAAAATTACAACTTTCTGTGAATGTTTAAGCTTTATATAAAATGTTTTATTAATGTTTAAGTTTTCAAATAGCATTTTATGTGTGAAATAAATTTTATCTTTGTATAAAATATAAATATACTTTCTAACATAAAATACTAATAAGAATATGTTTATTAACAGAAATTCTCAATATTTCATTGATCCTCCCTTATTTTTTTATCATTTTATGTATTATACAACTTATGATTTGGTATACTAAAGAATACATTATTCAAAACCAGTATATACAGTTATACAATTTACAATTTGGTATACTTAATACAATTTGGTATACTTAATAATACAATTTGGTATACTAAAAAAGGACAGTTTAAAGCCATCTCTTTCATATGTTCATTATACTTCCAACGCCAAATAACTTTTTCAACCAGTTAGATCTTATTTGTGATCTAACTGGTTGAAAATAAGGGTTTAAATCTGGGGAGTTTCCTTGCTAATAAAATAGTGGAATTTTTTGAGAAGCTAAAATTTTTTTTAATGGATTTTGTAGTGGTGTATGAGGCTCCATCTTTCATAAATATTTTTTTCTGTTTATTTGGAAACCGCTTCTTTAATTGAGTTAAAAGACAAGTTAAATAACTTTTTTGTATTGGTCCTGTTTCATTATTCCATCTACAATGTACAGTTGACCATGGCCTTTCCCACTAATAATCGATCATGACTTTAGGAGGATTTTTATTGTCTGGATTATTTAATCTTCATGGAATTTTTCATTAAAAACCCTTTTGATATTTTAAGTCTTTTTTAAGACTCATCGCTGAAGCATACTTTGAGAAAACCAAATTTTCCCAATCCAAGCATTTTTTTTCTCTGGACATTGGTTAATTTTGGGCTTTTTGCTGGTCTTCTACTTTTAATGCCCAATCCATACAAACTTTATTGAACAGTGATTGTTTCTACATTTAGTTCCACCTTGCTTAATTTACCGGTAATTGCAGAGGATGTAATAAATCTATTTTCTTTTACTATTTTTACTAGCATTCTCTAATCCTGGGTGTTATTTTTTTATTATTAACTGCTATTTGCCTTGTCTCCGAACACATAATGGGGGGCTTTTTTAAATGTCTTGGATTTGCTTTACAGTGTTTCTTGATACATCACATTTTCTTGATATTTCACTTATTAAGTAATGCTTATAGGTCATAAGATATTGAATAAATGCTTTTTTTCTAAGAATTAATGTCTTCTTTTTTTCCCATTTTGTAATTTAGACTTTTTAAACAATTTTTTTTTTATTAAAAATTTTTAAAAAAGATAAAAAGTGGTTTCTATAGAAAAATACATAAAAAAATAATAAAATAATCAGTAAAAATTGTTCAAAAGTATATTATAATAGAAATTTTATGTAATTAAATCACAATGGTTAAACAAAAAACATCACAAAACTTAAAGAAAACCAAAACATCACAAATAACAAAACTTGAATTTCATGTTTTAAACAGATGCCAATTGTCCCCCTGATATTGTTGCTTCCTTAAAAAAATTATTTTGTATTTTTAAAAGTTTGAAGGTGTTAAGTTATAAACAAAAAATATAAGTATATCATAAATCTATAATTCATATTTTTCAATATTGTAAAATTATGTTTAGATATTGATGAATGTCAAATCAAAAGTGAAGGTACAAACTGCACAAGTTCTTCTGCTTGTAAAAACACAAATGGTAGTTTTGTTTGTGAATGCTTACCTGGTTATTCCCAAGTTGGTGTGTTAAGCAACAAAACTGTCTGCAATGGTACTAATTATCTTTATTTAAAAATTTTTTTTCTATATGTTTAAGTTTTTAGAGTTTAATTTTAACAGAATGAAATCTGTAAAAAAAATATTTTAATGAATAGATATTTGCTTGATACTTTATGAAAATGTATTTAGGGGATATTACTTCAAAATATGGTACAAGTTATAAAATTGTGTTTAGATATAAATGAATGCCAATTGAAAAGTGAGGGTACAAACTGTACAAGTTCCTCTACTTGTAAAAACACCAATGGAAGTTTTGTTTGTGAATGCTTACCTGGTTATTCCCAAGTTGGTGCATTAAGCAACAGAACTGTCTGCATTGGTAAACCTTTCTTTTGCTACTTTTTATTACTAATTTAAAACCTTTTCTTGTCTTTTGATAAAGGCTAGTGTTGTTATGACTTAGAAATTATTTGACTGTCGACTAAATCAATTAATGTATTATTTAAAGTCGACCAAAATTAACTATACATTTTTAAAATTGAATAAAATTTTTCATTCAAATATTTCGACTAAAAATTGTCAAACAACATTAAAGTATATGATTATAATATTTGAATATTATAATCATATACTTTAATGTTGCTTGACAATTTATTTTTTAGATGCTATGAAACAAAAAGAACTTTAAGAGAGTAAACAAAAAAACTAGGCGGTATGCAATACTGTTATAATAACACATGCTGTTGTTTTATCAAGAGCATTTCCTTAGTTCAATTTTAATTCATCTAATCTATTAGATGAATTAAAATCGATTTAAACAAACAAAATAAAATGGTTTACTATCACAAAGTAAAGAAAAAAAACACGAATGGGCATTTTATATCATTTTTTACAACAATTTAAGCAAAAAGTTTAATAAAAAATGGTCGTGTAGATAGGTGGGGGCAGATGGGGTGGCTAAACTTTTTTGGGGTAGCAGATTTATAAAACTTTTTTGCATCCTTAACTGAGTACCATAACACATTACTTAACATTTTGTTTTAAATAGAACCAATTGGTTACTATAATGAGAAAAAGGAAACATTAATGGAGTGGTGGTACATACAGTAAGCTAAGAGTTAAGTGAATGTGACACAGTAAATTAGGTTCAATGTTCAGATATTTTGATTGAATTAAAAAAACAGCTTTGAATGATATTCTTACACATTGCTCAATCTTTCTAAATAAATTATCTTTACAAGATAAACTACTAATAAAGATATCTCTTTACTAATTGGTCAGCATCATAACCATATTAAAGTTTGATAAAATTAAATCAAGTGAAAAAATAGAAATAAGGATGTCAGGATGATTACCCAACTAAATCAACTTTTAGTGGGTTAGTAGGAAATCCATAGTCGATTAAATCAATTATTTGAACTTTCAAAGCCGATTATTATTGACTTTCGACTAGTAGACTTTTAGTTGATTTAGTTGAAGTTGATAATAACACTAATAAAGACAGTTTTTAGTTTTGCTATGTATTTGTATCTTTAAGATTTGCTTATTTTGGTAATTTCTAAACTTTCATAAGTTAACAATTATCCATGTTCTATCTTTTAGAAAGCTTATGACATAATACATCCTTTTGAAAAAAATACAACTTTTAAGTATGTTAACAACCTTTTAAAGTATAAGTTAATACTCTGGTTGCCTCTCACTGTTAAAGTTTTAATCAATTTTAATATCAATAACTTGTTGCTTGAAAGTTGCAAGTATTTAAAATTATGATACTGTATCAATGATAATTCAGTGATTAATTTTTTTCTTTTTTTTTTCAATATTACAAAATTATGTTTAGATATTGATGAATGCCAATTGAAAAGTGAGGGTACAAACTGCACAAGTTCCTCTACTTGTAAAAACACAAATGGAAGTTTTGTTTGTGAATGCTTACCTGGTTATTCCCAAGTTGGCATGTTAAGCAGCAAAACTGTCTGCGTTGGTATGTTTCTATTTTGATAGAAATTGTATATAATCTTTTATCCCTTATATTTTTTCTGCTAGCACTGAAAGTTTTATGAATGCATGATCATGCTGCATTTCTTTTTTTTTCATTTTCAGATATTAATGAATGTCTATTCACATGCAATTGGAATCTTAGCAAATGCTTCAACACTAATGGTAGTTACTTGTGTTCTTGTGAAACTGGTTATCAGTTAAATGAAAATAAGACCAGCTGTGTAGGTATGTGATATTTTTTTAACAGAACATTATATTGCTTTGTATTTAGAATGTTTAAATTGACAGTATGACTTTGTTTACCACATTCTTTTTATGCTCTATATTTAAACACTTTTTAGATATTGATGAGTGTAAAACTCAATGTAACTACGGAGTCAATTCTTGCATAAACACTGTTGGCAGCTACTCATGTTTATGCCCAAATGGTTTTCAACTTGCTGGAATTGGTTCTACCAAATGTGTTGGTAAGTAGTTTGTGTGTGTGTGTGTGTGTGTGTGTGTGTGTGTGTGTGTGTGTGTGTGTGTGTGTGTGTGTGTGTGTGTGTGTGTGTGTGTGTGTGTGTGTGTGTGTGTGTGTGTGTGTGTGTGTGTGTGTGTGTGTGTGTGTGTGTGTGTGTGTGTGTGTGTGTATTTATATATATAAATATTTAAGTTCTATTATAAGTGTGATGTGTTTCTTATTAAGATGTGGATAAATGTAGTTACACATGCAATTGGCCAAATAGTAACTGTAGAAATCTAAATGGAAGCTATATTTGTTCATGCACAAATGGTTTTGAACTAAATGCTACCAAAACAGGATGTATTGGTAACTTACTTTAAGTTGTTTTGTTATATATGTATTTAGGCCTTATATTTTAGACACATCATGATAGATATATAGGGCCATTTCATATAATCCATAATATTTTAATAATAATCATCATTTCATATAATCCATAATATTTTAGACACATGATAGATATGGATGTTGGCAGAAAGTTAAGTTTCATTTGCAAGATTAGCTATATAAGTTTATTTTTAGTTTGATATCAATGAAAAAGAGTCCTTTAAGATATTGATGTATATATGTGCAAAGTTGAAAGTAGTCTTATCTTGGTTTTAATATGTAAGATACAAGTCTAGATATAGATATGTGTGAGAAGGTGCACTATGTGCCTCATTGCTCCTGTAAATTTATGTTGTACTGTTCTGCAGAAAGTTTAAGCTTCTCGAGCTAGATTAACTCTGTTTATTTTTTTATATTTTGATATCAATGAAAATAAGCCAGATTTTAGATATTTAAGTTTACATAAGTATTTAAGAGTGGACTTAATTTGGTTTTAATTTAAAATATTTATGAATCTTGTTGTAGATGAATGTTATTATATGTATTAAGTGCCTTATTGTTTCTTTGAAATTATGCAGTACTGCATTGCTTTTAACTTTAAACTGCTTTGTGTTTATATGTTTTGTTTTTTTATATTTCTCCTTTTTACCAACTCTTATCTTATCATTTTCATTTGACAATATAATTCTTTGTACAGCATGCACCCTTAATATCCGCACTATATTCTATGCATATATCAAAATAATAATTCCTACACAAAAAATATAAAACTTTTTTGTGTAGGACTTTTTATTTTGATATATGGTTTTAGAATCTATGATTTGTACATTAATAAATTATAAAATTAAAAATTTGATTTTTTTACAATGACTGTTGAAAATACAATTGTTGTTGAACTTTGTCTCTGAGTGTTATGCCCAAAGACATTATAGCAAAACTTTTGATGGCTAAATGAACTGTGTATGATATTTTAAGTTGGTTTAAAAAGTTTAATTGAAAAGAGAGGAAACCAGAAAGTTGTAAGACAAAAACTGTAAAAACTTCAAGACTTAAACAGTTCAAGGTGCAATCCAATCTGATCCATGAGAAAGATGGCTAAGGAACTCTCTGTGAGTGAGCACACATGCAGAAATGTTGTGATATATAACCTGAAGAGCTAGATCCAAAAAGTACTTCATTACTGAAGAAGTCAAAGCTATCCAAGTTGAGAGAAGTATAAAAACTTTTTTCCATCCTAAAAAAAGGTCAACCAATAATTCTGTTCTTTGACCAAAAACCTTTTACAGTGGATTCTGTATAAAAAACAGGGCTAATTACTACATTAGCTCCTCAAAGCCAGAAGATATTCCAGAGTCTGTTAGGTTCAAATTCAGGACCAAACCTCCTGCTTCTCTGATGATTTTTGGAGTTGTTGCCTTAAATTCCCAGAAGATGCTCCCTGTTTTTATTGATTATGGGTCAAAATCAATCAAGATATGAACATTAAAATCTTGAAAGATCTATCATAGATCAACTCTAACTTTTACCCTGATGCTAAAATTGTATACCACCAGGATGGGGTTCCACCCCATAGAGCAGAAAGAGCCAGTAGTAGCTCAGAAAAAACATGCCTAATTTTTAGGAGAAAGTTTTTTGGTTACCAAGCTTCCTAGATTTAAAACCTCTGGACTATAGTATTTGGGCATATGTTCAGTCAAAGACCTGTGCGTCTCCCCACAAGAGTATTGAAGCTCTGAAGGCCTCTGTTGTCAAGCAGTGGAATGCTACGCCCAATTAGTATGTCCTGAAGGCATGTAAGAGTTTCTGGCTCAGAATTGAGGTTGTGATCAAAGCCAATGGTTCACACATGGAGTAATTTTTTTTGAAATTCATTCAAAAATGATATGAAATATGTTTTGAAATTAATTTGAAAATAAAGAATTTTCATGTTTTCAATTTACAAAAATAAGTGCAGATTTTAAGGGCACATGCTGTACTAACAAGTTTGTTATTTTTATTTGAAATATCTATTGGTTTATCATCAGCTAATAAAGATAATTTTGTTATATTTGATCAGACTTTGATGAATGTAAGAATGATAGTGATGGCACAAGTTGTTCAAATGCTTCTTTCTGCACTAATACTGTTGGTAGCTTTGTGTGCAGTTGTTTGCCTGGTTATACACAAAATAGCTCACTCAGTAAAAACACTGTCTGCAACGGTATCTTTTGCATTTATTTATAAAATTTTTATAAAGTCACTTTTAGAAAAAACTTTTTGAATAATTTTCTTGATTCAAAGAAATTTTTATAATGTTGTGGTGCAACTTTGTTAATAATGATATTTGTTTAACCTTTCTTCTCTTTTTAACTTAAAAATCAACATTAATCTTCAAGCTCTGTTTTGATTCTTTTTTGTTTCACTTTATATTTAGATATTAATGAATGTAAGTACACTTGTAACTGGCCGTATAATAAATGCAAAAACCTCAATGGAAGCTATGAATGTGCTTGTGATAGTGGCTTCAAGTTAAATGCCAATGGAACTGAAT
The DNA here is from genome assembly GCF_058129835.1 of Hydra viridissima. NCBI lineage: Eukaryota > Metazoa > Cnidaria > Hydrozoa > Anthoathecata > Hydridae > Hydra > Hydra viridissima. Next base: position 13,627,475 of record NW_028324307.1, on the reverse strand, counting down.
GCATTGGTAAAATGACAACTTTTTAAAAAAATTTTTTTTTTTTTTACTACTCTGACGTTTAAAAAATAGCGTTTTGCAATCAAAGTTGAAGTTCTCACATTTTTAAAAATTGAAATGAATTAGATGACTTATAAGACTTTAATGAAAATCAAGACTACATATAGCGTCATTTCAAAAACTGGGGAGTCTTATTAGCAATAATACATTGAACAAAAGTTTGATATCAAATTTTGAAGTTTCCTGTTTCTATAAAACAATCAAGGTAGTTTCTATATTAATCTGTTCATAAACTTGGGAACAATTTAGATATTGATGAGTGTGCTACTACTTGTAACTGGCAATACAGTATATGCAAAAATACAATAGGAAGTTACAGCTGCTTGTGTGAGGCTGGGCTGCAGTTAAATGGAACAAGTTGTGTTGGTAAGTTTTAAAACAAAAGAAATGCAAAAGTTTTAAAAGTGTTTTTTTTAGTTTTTGTAGCTCATGATGATTTCTTTTTCCTCTTTTAAAAAAATTGTTAGTTGAGTTTTTCTTTTCTGTCAATGTACTTGGTTTTGTGATCAGACAGTAATCACTGATTTATGCATAGAGTCACTTTACAAGTACACAAAGTATTGTTTGAGTTTTTTTAAAATATTAAAAGTTGGTTATAATTTTTGTATTAAGCTTTAAGAAGTATGTAAAAGTTTGTATGAAAATGAAGTTCTACAGCATTAAATGATCAGTTTAATGCCATCAAACACTTAACAAATCAAATTAAAAAAAAAGAAAATGAGCTATTAAAGTGTATTTTTTTTAAAAAACTGTTTGTCCTGTTTTGATAAGTGGAGAAAAAGTCAGTTGTGTTAAAAAATATTGAAATTGTTGACATTTAATGGTTTGATTAGAGTCCCTTCAAGGCTGTATTAAGAAGCTGAAAATATGATGCCATTTCAAGAACAATTAGAAAAATTTTTCATAACTTTAAACTTTATAGTTAAGATAGGTTCAAGCAATCTTCCTCATAAATATTTAGTATTTCCTCATAAATTTTAAGTAATTAAACTTAAAGTACCTAACTCACCAATGCATTACTAATGTATTTAAGGCAACCAATTTAGCTTTGTCTCATCTAATGCATAAAGGTGAAATTTCACAGGCAAAAGATTAAAAACTATTATTTGGTATTTCAACAAAGATTAAACTTCACACACAACAGCAAATGGCAAGAGCTTAGTTGTAGCTTAGTTTTGGCATTTTTAAAGAATAAATATCTTTGAAAATGCCAAAATATGTTTCTCCACTTTCTTTTATTTTATTACTAAATAAAATAAATATGCCTAAAAAGTTAAAGGCTGTTGAGGCCTATTTTCCTCAAGAAAAGTAAATTACGATTATGCAGTTTCTTCAAAGTTTCAAACTCTGCTGTGAGCATAAGATTGATCAATAGAACCTTAATAGTAATATATTTTTTCCAACTCCTCTCCTACCCATTACCCCAATAAAATTTATTCTATAATTAGTAATATGTAGAGCTTCAGTGATATTTATGTTATGAACTTTTGATTTAAAAAATCAGTTTGTTGCATTTAGATATTGATGAGTGTGTTGTAGACAAAGCTTGCAACTGGACTTTTGGCGTTTGCAACAATACCTTCCGCAGTTTTGATTGCTCTTGCAGCGGGGATTGGGTTTTGAGTGAAACTAATAACAGCTGTTCTGGTATTATTTTTTTTTTTTATTCTTTTTTTGATTCTCACTTTTTACTAACACCTGTTCCATAAAATTTGAGACTGGCTTTAAACTTGAATAAAAACTTAAATAAACACAATAAAAAGTTTTTTTTTGGTTCTTAGAATTAAATATGCAGAATAGGAAAATAAAAATAAATTTATCACAAGACTCCATATCTTTGAATTTGATCAAGTCTGGTATTGGTACCTTGTACCAGCTTTTCTACAGCATTTAGGTCAAGTCTACTGGGACAATAACAAATCCAATGCTCATGGTTTGATATATTGTTTGTAGACCATCCATTCTTGTACACATCCCGCTTAAGCATTGCCCAAAAATCCTCTATACCACGAGCTTCTGGTAAGTTTGCTGGATTGTCTTTTTTTTTTAACAAATGCTATATTCTGGGTTTTTAACCATTTTGTTACCAAATTAGCATAGTGAGATGGTGCTAAATCAGGCCAAAAGATATACTTGGTGTCTCGATAATATTTATTAATAAAAGGTTGCAAGCGCTTTTGTAAACACTCTTTTAAATAGATCTCTTGGTTTACCGCTTGGCCAGAAGGAACAATGTAAGTAGATGTGACCCCTCGAGGGGAGATTGCCATCCATACAAGTAGTTTTTTTTCAAATTTTGTAACATCATAATACTTAACAATGTCTGGTGTCAATTTTTGATCATTTGAATAGTGTGTATTATTACCAGCCAGTGTGCTATTCGACAAAGTAAAGTATGACTCATCGTCAATAATAAATTCATGGTTGCAATATTTTGAATAAGCAAAGCCTCTGTTCAGGAGTTCTGCTTGGTCTTTTTTTTTCTTTTATAACAAAGAATAAGCTTTTTAAAGCATTTTAAGATTCGTCCAATGGTGCTTTTGCTACAACCAAGTCTTCTAGAAACCTTTGAAAGTGACACACCTCTTCGGTTGTTAAACATTTTCCTTAATTTGATGCAGTTGTTTTGTGTGTTAAGAGTAGGCCTTCTTCCACTTCCAGCTTTGCAATCCAATGGTTTATTTTGATCGTAACTGTTCATATATCTATAAATTGTTGCTTTTGAGTAGCCCTCCACTTTGAAATGGTTCCAAACAACGTGTTTTCCATCTTTATGTTTTTTTTATAAAAATTATACATGACTTTTTAGGGCTTGTTGATTTGGCATTTTAAATTGTTATCTAAACAAAAAATAGTCAGAGAATTTATATGCTAATTGAAAGAGGAAAGATAGAGCTTTCATTTGATACCAAATAGTAATTATTTTATCAAGCTTACTAATTAAATATCGCTAATTCAAGTTGGTCTCAAATTTTTTGGAACAGGTGTTATTTGTGAATATAAGGGTCCAGTGTTTCAAATGTATTTTTTTTAATTTGAAGAACAACTTTAAAATTTGTTCTTTAGGTCCTCCTCCTTTGGATATAACTTCAACATCTTTTGTAATTGCTATACTGCCATTTAAAGATCTAGATGAAGAAGAAATAAAGTATTTTTTTTTTATTGATTCACTTTTTATTTTAATAGAAAGTTTAACTTAATTTTTGTATATTAAGAAAAAGTTCCAAGAAGTTTTAGTAGTTCATTAAGTTCAGTAGTTTGTTAATTTTTTATAAAGTTTTATCACGTGCATGAAAAAAAAGCACAAACAAAAGGACAACAAAGTTTAAAATAAAGTGCTTCCTATTGCTTCCTCAAACCAAATGATGTAACTACTTTATTAATGAACTCAACCTCATTGAATTTTTGGGTACATAAAATTTTTTAGTTGCCATTTGTATCATATACTTTTGTTTGATATACAAGTAACTGAAACCATAGAATCTTTCTTTTTATGACACTTGTTGTTAATTTATTTGATCAAGAAATTGAGTAATTCCCATCTTGTCTTGTGGAGTAAGAAAGAGTTGAATTTCTTTGAGCTGAAGAAAAGGGAAAACAATCTCTGATCTAGGGCAATCTCTAACTAATTTTAAAATATTCAGTTTAATTTTTTTTCCGATTAGTCATTAAACTCTTTTAATGTTGCCTAAAATGCCCACAATTTGCCACTCCATATATTTTGTTATAATCAGTAAATGTGGAATCTTATTTACTGCCTCTGGAACAACAACTGGTAAAGTTAATCAAATAAAAAAAATGTCAAATGCAAAGTAAAAAAATCTGCTCAAAGCCTTTTTCATTTAAGAATTTTTAGTTTTATCAAGGCACTAAAAACAAACATAATATTTTTATCATTGTTGCAAATGACACAAACGGTTGACTTGTGATGTCTGTTCTCTCTTTACATTCTTTGACATCCATTTTTTTATCCACCATTAACTAGTTGTTCCTTTAAGGTGTGCATTTTTCTGCCTTAAGCTTTTACTATGTCAGCTATAGGACAGCTAGATATTGATTGAATGAATGAAAAAAATATTAAAAAGATGTAAAAGCTAAAAGAAAATATTAGTTTCTAAATTGATTAAAATATTTTTTTTTTTAGTTTTATTTATGTAATTCTTCAAAAACTGCTCAACTTAATACGCCCTAAAAAGGCAACAAATGAATATACTAAAGAAGATATAGATAATCATGTTGATGGTTGTTATCGAGTTGGTAAAGTTAGTCCAAAAGATAAGAAATTCAAGATTGGTGCATCAAATTCAAGATCCAATCGCTATCGAAGGGATGCAGAAATCTGTAACTATAATTCGCATTATTGTTTTTGTTTTTTTTAAAAGCAGATTTAGCTTTAGTATATTTATTTACTTTCATTATCTTAAGACGATAATTTTGCTCTGGCTGAAGGAGAGCCTTATGCCACATTTCTTCAAGCTGTAACTACTAACGGTAGCGTCTTGAGCTCACCTTACTATCCACCTGTAGTTGCAGTTGATCCTGGTTGTAAGTTTGTTTACTTTTTTTTAAGTTTTATTTTGTTTAAGATTTTGATACGTAAAAAATCTACTTAAGCAATGCGTCACAGTAAGTATTCACTACATCGCTCAATTGAGATGAAATTTAAATAGTATTATTTCAAGATACTTAATTATGACTAGTGACAGGTGTGAAAATCTCTTCAATAAGTTCTAACATTCAGTGTCACTGGTTTTTGTTTGAATTTTAATGTTGATTTTTATGTCAACAAAAACACTTTTTTGCTTATATACTTAAGCTGAGTACCTAAGCTATATAAATTCTAAACAAAATTTTGAAAAAGTTCAGATCTGCTAAAAATAAACTTTTAGGAAGGCCTCGAGATATTTTCCTCAAAATTTACTGCGGGATCATTACAGAATTTTAATATTTCATAATGAATTATTCCTTATCTATAACAATGAGCAGACTCTTCAATCCATACAAATCTAGAGCATAGACCCACAACTTTGATCAATATGACCTCCTTTCAAGAAATGACCCCATTAAGTCGACCCCTGAGCTTGGAACAAGTGACCTGGATGTAGAGAAAGGTATCTTGTTTCACTTTAATTTTAATAACAGGCATCAAGGAGTCGATACTTGTGGGGACATTTACAAGTTCTTAATTCAATGAACACCCAGAATGAGAAGTCATAAAAATTGTGATAAAACCCACACCGCAATTTTCTAATATTCTAGGAGAATTGTAATACAAGTATGGTAAATGTATGCTACAGGCATATTGTATCACATACAATTCTCAGTTGGTATAACATGAAGAAGAATATCATCTCTTGTTACAGATAGAGATTTTTAATCTGCAGTTGTTATTTGTATAAGCAATCTAAGTTACATTATACAAATAACTACTAAATATTTACAAAAATACAAATTATTTGTCTCTTAGACAATTATTTTGTATTTTTGTAATTGAAGCCATACTTTCCCCAAAATTGTTTGACTGGTTTATATTCTTCAATGGGATACCTTAACCCATTTCTGGCATGCTTTCTCCAAAACCACTTCACTGGTCTATATACTTCAAAGAGATCCCTTACCCTGATTACTGTGTTCTCATTTGTAACATTTGACTGAAAACTTTTCCAATATACTGTTAAACCTTTTAACAGAAAATTGTTTTTAATTTTAATTACTTAAAACAAAATGGAGTTCGTGCACTGTTAAAAATGTCTCAAGTTTAGTGAATAAAAAGACAAGTTTACAAAGTTAATCAAAAGCAAAGTTCTGCAGTTTCATGTTACATCGATTTGAAAATCATTTGTAAAAATGCAACTTGAGAAAAAATGTTTATCTTAATTGTCTAAAAGGGTGCTTAACAAAAATATAAATATATTTCATAACATCATTTATGTATATAAACTCAGTCTTTATTATATTTTTGCATTTGCATTATTAATTATAATTAAAATGTTTTTAATTTTATCAGCTCTATGTGGTGCTCTCTCATGTTTTTCATACAAAAACCAAAAGTGTCAAGTGGTCAACTCCACCTATGCAAAATGTTTTTGTAAAAATGGTTACATTTCTTTTGATAACTTGTTAACTTGTGGAGGTAAGACCTTTTTTTTTTATTACTTATCAGTCTTTAAATCCTCCCCCTCAACCTCCTATTCTTCTACTTTTACTTTAACTAATTCATACTAAAACATTTTTTTACTTTTTATTTATTGAAGTAATAATTTTAAAGTCTTTTTTTTTTTTTTTCTTAGATATTGATGACTGTGCATTAGGAACTGACAACTGCAATTGGTTGAACAGCAAATGCATTAATACAGAAGGTGGTTTCCAATGCTCCTGCAATGATGGATGGAAACTAGGTGATGATCAGAAGAGTTGTGTGGGTGGGTTGTTATCTCTATTAGTCATTAATTTTTTCATGATTTAAAAAAGGATTGTTTATGCATTACTTTTTGGAAATGTTTTAGATATAAATGAATGTGAAAACTACTGTAAAAATGCCACCTGCATCAATAGCAATGGAACATTTGAGTGTCAGTGTCCGACAGGCTCTTTTTATAATGCAGCTGCTGATTTGTGTCAAGATTATGATGAATGTAAGACTAACATGCACATGTGCGATCCTGTGAGAGGAGTTTGTCAAAATGAGAATGTCCTTCAAAGTAATCGAACATACAATTGCTCTTGTCCATCTGGCTGGGACTTATCTGCAAATAACATCTGCATAGGTAAGTGGAAGTGGATTATCTCATTGCAAAGGGATTGTTTCATTGCAAAGAATTTTTTCTTTCTACTTTTCTTTTTTGAAACCTTTTCTTGTAAAAAAAAAGTTATTATATTTAGATATAAATGAATGCTCAAAGTGGTGTAAAGGAGGGAATGAACACTGCAAAAATACTGAAGGCTCATATGAATGTATTTGTATGAATGGTTTTGAATTCAATGCAAGTACACATAGTTGTGAAGGTGAGTTTCACATTTTCTACCTGCAAAATTTTTTTATGAATTGCTTTTCAGTCAATTTTTGGATATCACAACAATTTATATACAATTTTTTTAAATTTAAAAGCATTACTATAATGGTTATTAGCTACTTTTTTTATTATTGCTATTGTTTTGCTTTACAGAGATTAACCTGTGTTCTTTGGAATCTGTTTGTCCAATGAATTCTAACTGTTCAATAGTAAGCCCTGGTCAATTTGATTGCTTATGTAAAGAAGGTTACATCATGAATCATCTATCGCTTTGTGAAGGTAATTATTTTTTCAACTCATTGAATATTCATTCAATGACAAAACCATATGCATATAATATAGTTTCTTTTGATAATATATTTTCTTCATTTTAGAAATTGATGAATGTAAAAGTTTGTTACCATACCCTTGCACTAAACCTCATGAATTATGCATAAACAGTGTCGGCCCTGGATTTATGTGTGGATGTCAACCAGGGTACCTAAGAGTAGAAGGTGTTTGTAAAGGTAAGATATTGTTTAAATTTAAATAGTTATAGAGTATTTATAGAGTTTTTTAACCTTGTAGACACTTTGTACATGGGGATAATGTGCACTACTCTGACTAGAGTGCACTTTAGACTTGATATTTGGGTGTGGAGTAGAGCAAGTCCATTTTCTTATACAGACCACATTTTGTAGCCTAATAGGGTCAGGCCTGATAGGATGGCTGCTAATCAATTGAAATGAACTCTTTTTTGAGCCACTCTTGAGTCAGTTTTGTTTTATATGTTGGAGCAGAATCTTGTTAAAAGTTCCATTGCTTGTTTGCAAGTAAAGTCATGTTGAAAGGCTTTACAACCTTTTTCAAATCTTGCATGAGTTTTTACTTCTTTTTTACAAAAAAATGAAGCTTGGTGACTCCATTACAGGTAACTTCCCACAAAGCCATTAAAGAAGCCAGATGGTGAGAAGTCTCAACTCCCAGAATGAGTTCTGCTACATCTCTATTTGATGGCAGCATACACTTTATTGTTCAGTTTACTGAATTATTTTTTTACAGTAAAAAGTTTCTTGTCATCAAACTTTTTTGTAACTTCATTAGACAAAACCACCATTGTAATTATTGACAATCAAAACGCAAGCTGTGGCATAATTGTACAATGAAGAAAAGAGGGTCTACAACACATTGCAGAGGTCATCTATCCAATCATTTATCTGCTCAGAGAGGATGAATGTCATTTTAATGTTAAAACAGAAACAACAAAAAAATCTTTTCCAAGGAGTCCTCAGCAGTTTTTTACAGTTAACAGGGTTTTTACTGCCCCAATTGCTTGTGGCGTTCTTACAATGCAAGGACAGCTGGATTTAGGATAGTTAATTGTTCCACCTGTATCCTTAAACAACTTTACAGTACTATACACATAATAACGAGTAACTTTTATTAGTCACATGGCCCTGAAAGAAATTGCTTCCTTTCATGCCACATTTCTTTAGAAAAGAAAAAACTTACTACAGTAATATGATTTTTGAGCAAGCCCCATTCCATGATTGTAAACAACTGATGCCAAAAACTTTTTATGTAGAAAGATCCAAATCTGGTAAAGTTAGTCCATTTGAATGTTGTTTGTCAAATAGCCATAAAGGCAAAGAGATTGGGTTCACTCACATTGAATACATTTATTTGTGTGCAAAAACATTTTAAACTACTAGGTATAATATATAAAGCAAATATTTTTTTAATAATTTTTTTTAATGTTAGCATTGGATGAATGTGCTGCATTTAAGAATGTATCAACATGTCCATCTGATGAAAGTTGTATTGATGATGAAACAGGTTTTGAATGTTTATGTGCTGCTGGCTACATTAAAAATAATATAGGTCAATGTGAAGGTACTTTGTTTTTTATGCATACATGTGTATGTATTTTTTATGTATATATGTGTATTTTTGTTATCATTTATGTATATATGTATTTGTATTTAAGCATGCAAGTGTATATATTATTTGATATTTGCATTAGGGGCTAAAAAAGTTGAGACCAGATCTTTTTTTTTTTTTTATCACTGTTTGTAACTGAATTTTACTGTCAGATTGTTAGAACTTCCATAAATATTCCATGAATTTCTCAAAGCTGAGGAATGGCGTTTTTAAACTGCCCTTTACAGATATCCAGGTTTTGATGCAATTTCTGTGACCATTTAGTCATTGATTGACATCCTAATCATTTTTCTTTATTATTTACCATATGTTTGTTATTATCTACCATGTTTGTTATTATCTACCATATGTTTTACAATGTGTTTTAGAAAATGAAATTTTGCACAGTGTTTCTACTTGTAAAAATTAAGCTGAAAATAATAGTATATTAATTTTAGAAACTGCAAAAACATCTTTTTCTTTGAAGAGTTTATCAAAAATTTTGACAGAACACTCCTTGTTACATGTCTCATTAAAAAAGCAATCAAGAGCATGTAAATATATGATTGGAAATATACGATTAATATATGATACAAACTGCTCTAAAATTATAGTTTGGTACATGCATTCTTACATCCAATGCAAAATATCAATGAAGATGTAAAAAAATTTAAATGTTCAAAGTTTAAATAAAAAAACCCTAAAAATGTTTTAACTGAGAAAGTTTTGTTTTTAAAAACTTACAAAAATATCCTTCTACTTGAAAATTTTTAACAGAACACTTGCCTTTAGCATGCAACGGCTTAAAATATATTTAATAAAACTAAACTTAAACTTTCTACATGAAAATAAGAAAAAGACTTTGTTATATATGCTATTTTCTTTTTAAATAAACTAATCACAAACTAAAAAATTTGTAGACCTATCGTAGGTCTTCTGACTTAAAATAAATTAGCCCAAAATCTTATAAAGATCAATATAATCAAGAAATTTAAACTTTTTATATAAACACCATATACTAACTTTAACCTGACTAAAACCATATAAAAACCATATGTTAAATGGTGGTCTGTGAAAACAAACTCAATGGCTTTTTCATCAACAAACACAATGTCAACATGTCCATCTGTAAAAACAGGAACATCTGATGCAAATGAAGGAGAAATTGAAATAGAACTAGATGGTCTTTTGAATGCTTTTTTCTTATTTATTTTGGTAAATTTTTTGGTTTTTTAGTTAATCCAAAACTACCAACAAGATAAACTGTTTCCTTGATCTAAGATTTTCTTTTAACTTGCAGCTGGTAACACCTAGTTCTAGTTTTTTCAAGTATTTTAGTTGCCACAAACTTAATTCAAATGCTCATTTCTGGACAGCAGCAGCCTTATTTGGTGATTTTATAGGTTTTAAAAGTTTTACTCTTGACTTCAGCATCAAACTGCTTCACAGTTTCTGCAACTTCAAAAATTCAACTTTAACTTGATATCAAAGTTTAGTTTTAGAGTATTTTGAAAAGAACTCCATTTACAGATTCATTCTGCATTTATGTGAGACCTAGCTAACTGCAATTAAGGAGCTCACTGTTTGTAAGATTTGTGAAGTTTGTAAAAGACAGAAAATGAATTTAGAAGTTGCACTGTTATCAGTTTCTCCAATACATCAAGTGCTTAGCACAAAGAGAATGCTGTTCATCTTACTTTAACTGTCTTTCTGTCTAAAAACTTTAGACCTTTATTCTTCCTTTTAAATTCCTTAAGACCAGTGTACCCATTCTCATCTGAACATCTCCAACACACTCCTCCTTTTCAGTTTCATATCCATTCCCGAAAATGTCATTAAATCAATTTCTAACTTTCTCAAAACAGCCTGTATTTTCATCTTCAACAAACCTAACATACTTAAGTGCTACTACTTCCATTGAGTGCAAAAAAATCTCACAAGCTTTGCAAACACCATCAACACACTTTCTACACTTGTTGACTTTACAAAAGGACAGGTTACAAGTAGGATTTTCAACTGAAGAACCAAAAGCATAACTTAAATTCCTGATTGAATATTTAAAACATAAAAAAACATAAAATTAAAACATAAAAATCTCACATTGCTTATCATGGTATCTGCTGAACTGTTGTATCATTTATTAGCTCAGTATTGTTAGGATCAACAAGATGCAAGCGCTGTTGTGCTTGTTTCGTTATTTCCTCTGCTTTATCTTTTGATTTACTGTGGATATGTTTTTAAATTTTGTTGTATGGTGAAGCATTTTACAGGGATGATAAATCCATACCAGAAGAAAAACTTTTTAAGATCAGCATGACCAATAGTTAAACTGGCATAAACAGAGCAAGAATTGACATCACATGGTTTTTTAGATGTTGAAGAGTGAGTTTTAAGACGTGAGCTAATTTGAAATAGACTTTCTTTTAAAAATGAGTTTGATCATTTAAAAATGAGTGTTTCAGCAATTCGGGTGATGGGTGATGGGTGTTCAGTGACGGGTGATGGGTGTTCAGTGACGGGTGATGGGTGTTCAGTAACGGGTCATCAAGAAGTGTAAGGAAACATTTTTTTTTGAAAATTTTTTTTTCAAAGATTTTTTTTCAAAGATTATTCAGTGAAACATTTTTTAGTTTTTTTATATAACAGATTTCAATTGATTAATTAAAAACCACTTGCAGTTAAGTACACTACTTGAAGTACAGGAGATAAACCAAGACGAATAGCAGAGTTAATTACCAATATTTTGTAAACCTTGATTAGAGCAACTGTTAATTTTGTTTGTTGAGAACAGTTATTAGAGGATTTTATAAACACTGTTTCATTTGTAGAATCATACGAAACTATTGTAATTGTACATTGAGTAAAAACTGGCTGTAAATCTGAGAAAGTAGAAAGAGACTGGGTAGAGTCTCTTAATACAGTTTTTCTTTAATTTTTGATACCAAAGTTGGTTAGATCTTTTTTTCTTGTTATTTTTCTAATAAAAACAATATATCCTTACTGTAAATAACCTACGCTTTTCAGAATGTAACAAAAAACCAATTTGTCATAAACATGATTTTGCATATTGAAAAGCTTTCAAGGGAAGAAAGATATAAGATAATAGGTCAAAAAGAAAAAACCCTTAGTCGCTAAAGTAAATAATGGTAACTAAGGAAGCAGTAAATATAGAAAAACTCCTAAAAAGATTATATATTGTTTGCATTTTAAAAAAAAACAACAAAGAGAATGCTTCCTTTTGTTCGACCAGAAAATAAAAACAAAAAAAAATGTTAGATTATTTTTTATTTTTTGGATGAAGATGGTATACGGCCACTTTTTTCAATATATAGACAAGCTATATTAAATAATCGATCAATGAAGTGAAGGGGGGCGGGGGGGTTTGGACTTCTTTTAATACAATAATTGCAATTTTTGTGTAGTGTTTTTAAAGTTAAGAACAATGACACTAAACATAAAAGAAAGCAACGAAAAATAACAATAAGACAAACTACCTATCATGTAGAAGTGATCTCATTTTTTTTGCTGCTGTTGTTTATACCCGTGTATTTATAAATGATGCATACAAATCATGCATGTTTTTGTTTTTAGATGTGGATGAGTGCAAAGTTGAAAATATTTGTCCTCAAAATTCCAAATGTCTAAATCAAAAGGGCAGCTACGTGTGCGTGTGCAATGATGGTTATTATGGAGATAATATGACTAGTTCTACTTTACAGCGTTGTTATCGTAAGTTGATGAAGTTTTTCAATTTTTATCATATTGTGCGTTCTTGAAAATATTTGCGAAAAGTTCATCTAAAAGTCTTTCTACCAGTTAATATTTTTTACTAACTTTTTTTTATTGAAAGAGGCATTTAGAACGAATTAAGCTTTCTGCGATATTTTGTGTTTTTGAAATGTCATATATGTGATGATAATTTAGAAAATAGCTTTTGGACTTCATGGGAGCAGGTGGGTCCATGTACTCAGTTGTGTAAGAGTGATCAGAAACAGGGAAAGATTTCGTTTACAAGAAGGTGCGAGAGGTTCGGACCTGAAATCTGTGTCGGAGAACGCGAAAAAGAAGAACTTTGCAACTCCGAATATTGCGATAACAGTAATTCATCTATTCTTTAACTGATAATTTACAAATCAGAAAATATATTTTACCAACATTAAGTAAAGATTATTTTAAGTAAAATTACATTAAGTAAATTTGCTTCACAGTTTTTTCTTTAATTGAAAAGTTTTAAAGTCGAGTAATTTTTTATTTTTTTAATTTATGATTCAGGAATGATATTTATGCCATTTGCTTTTTAAATAAAAGATATTCTTACGCTGTTGTTTTCTTTAGAAATAAAAGTTTTAAAGTCAACTGAATGTGAAAAGTGGGAAAATATGGATGATGAATCTATCACTTTTGAAGATAGCGTTGATGAATGGTTTCACAATCTGCGAATGTGGGTTGGTTGGTATTCAAAAGGTATTTCACTGCTCATTATAACCATGATGTGTCTAATTATCTATTGGGTTTAAATACTAATTTAATGATTTTTGAACTGTTACAGCTTCTACTTGTGACAGAAGTATTGATGCTACGCTAATTATGAACGAAAATCTTCAGAAATTACAAAGCATCATTACAGAATCGATAAACATGAAGTTTTCTCTCAAAAAAATCATTGATTGCAACGCTTACGTTAAAAAGAAAGCAGTCTTACTCCAAAAGTATTATGCCGTTCAATCCAAGCTCGTCATGTACACGAGCATAAAGACAGTTTTTATGAAGTTGCAAGCAAGGTTGTCTCTTAAACGACATGAATGCGCACTTGATATTGGTAATTTGTAAAAATAATTCTGCTCTTATTTTTTATTTATATTGTTATATTTTTTCTTCTTTCCAAAAAGTAAATACCTTATATGAACTTATTTATATGAAAACTGAGTTGTTTTCCATTTGATGGTTATATACTGCTGTTATTTGTTGGTTTCTTCGGAATAAATTTTACGCGTCATGTGATTTCTCTAGAGTTTGCTGACCTATATCCAAATTACGTTCCGAGGAATTTGATTGTCTCAAAGTGAGCAACACGTTTCTCCGAATGATCGAATATATTTTTTTTTAAACGACGTGTTTTTTTAAATGACGGTTTTTTTTAGGACGATTTTGTTTTTTTAATGACGCATTTAAATTTGATAGACAAACTGATCTTATAATCAGACTTTTTTGTGATGCGAAATAGATAAAAATTAGATTTCGGAAATTCAATTTGAAACAAGACTTTTCTATTTTTATAATAAGTTACCCTTTTTTGTGTCTCTTATTCACTCGTTATACATTTCTTTACAGTTTGTACCGAAACAAAGTTGGCTGTGATATTTGTATTTTTATAAAGAATTAAATTTTGTGAACTTATAATGAAAAAAACTTCTGTAATCAAATAATAGTTCTTGTTGATTTCAAGTTTTTAAAACTTTAACTACGTCGCCGCTAATCACGTTTCTATAGCCAAAGAAAACTGTAAAAATGACTTTCAATAGAAAAATGACTTTCTATATTACATAGTTACTATAAAACATTTATAAAATGACTGTTTGGAGAGAAATTTAATACTTAAAATGGTCGGGGGAGTTTTTTCGTGGCCGCTTTCAAAATAATTTAGTCCATCGCAACTTGTTAAAAAGAAATGTTACTATCATATTTTTAGAGTGCGTGGCCACAACCCCAAACGGTGTTGCGTAATTTTATTTGATGGATTTCAAAATTTAAATACTATTAGAGCCTTGATGTCTTGTACTTTATTGATTTGAGAGTAATGAATTTAAATATAAAAAGTAATGAATTTAAAAAATAGCCTCCAATTTCGTGTTTGAAATAGAAAATTCTTCAAAATCAAATCTTTTTTTACAAATTTTTATCAATTGTAAACACCTTAACTAAGAAAAGTCCTAAATTTCAAGTCTCCAGCATGTGGAGCATGTGTAGCTGAACTTTATAAACTTTAGAGTAATGGTATATATTCCATTTCTCATTCATCCTCTTTGGAATTTTTTTTATTGATTTATGAAGGTGTGTGCACTTTTCCATTCTCTAACTTTTTCATCCTGACATTTTCCGACACTAAGAGTCCTACTCATTCTGACCTGAGCATGCACTACAAATATTCAGCCAAAATTCAACTTTTCGTTTTAAATTTCGCAAGTGCTGTTGTCAAATACTAATTTTTGTTAATGCTTGAAGATAAAATCTCTGTTTCTTTAAACGGCTCTTAGATAAATCAAAAAAGATAGAAGATTCACAACTTGCTTTTTTGACCTAAATGCAGTGAAAAAAATAAGCTCTATTTAAAAAGGGAATTCCACTCCTATGCAAGAAAATCTTCTTTGATCTGGGAAAGTACTCTTGCATAGGAGTAGACTCTCACAGTTCTAAGGGATGTGGAACTTGGTTAGATATACTTTTTTCATCACCTGATTACCATGTGTATGAAGTGAAAACTGTAGATTATTAATGCGTCCAATGAGCACTCTGAATCTTCAGCAAAGCTGTAATTTTCAGCAGTCAATCTGGAAGAATCAATCTTGAAGCTGTTAAATCATTTACGGTTTATTTTGCTTGTTAAAATGCCAAAACCTGTTTCCTTTTTAAAACCTGTTTCCTTTTTAAAACCTGTTTCTTTTTTAAAACCTGTTTCCTTTTTACATATGTGCGCAAACAGAACTGTTTTTCTTTGAATTTTGAAAACACAGCGCTAATTTATATTACCAGATAATGTCCATTGAATGTAGCTAACTGCTAAACCGATTCTTTCAGGAACATATCTCTTTTGTTTTACTTATTGAATTTTAATCGCAAATTATGTAATTAAATTTCGTTGAGTTTTAAGGTGCCTTAAGGAATCATTAAATTTTTGGGCAAAAAAACTTAACGCAATTTTGTTTTTGTCATCTAAAATCTGATTAAATTTACTTTCCAAATAATCATGAAAGTTTTCTTCAAAAATTCTTTTTTCTGAAATAATAAAGTTTATTTTTCACAATAAAATTAGTGTTTGGATACTTATCTCTCTAACCGTAAATACAACTAATTCTTTGTCACTAAGGAACGTAATTTGCTTTATAACGCAGGTCCCTGGAAATAAAATAAATGGATTAATATTTGCAGTCCAATTAAAATATTCGTTTGATGCCAAGCTTCATATTCTAAACATTTTTCAAATCAAATTTTTGAATTTAAGATTTCGAGGATTTATATCAGATGTCGATGCTATTGAAGTCATCCAAGAAGACGAGTTTATCGTTTTTTTTGCTCAATTAAGTGGAAAAATAAAAAATATCATCAGAAAAGTTTGAATCTGAATTTTTTATATCAACAAGAATAAATGGCTTACATACAAATTGTGTTTTCTTTTTGTTTATTTGAAAGATTAAATTAATAAAATAAATATTTTCTAAAAAGTTAAATATGAAATGTGAACGGAAATATAAAGTAACTGATCAGTTACTCGAGTCATCCAAAGTCAATGCATTAAATGTATGTTTTATACTGCTATACCTAAATGCAATAAATAACTTTTAGTGTAATGGCATATATTATATGATAAATGCTGGTACATTTGAATTGATCAAAAAATTTAATAGTAAATCCCAAGCCACGAGTAAAAATTTAAAAAGACTATACGAGTTTAGTTTTTTAAGTTAAATAGAGAAATATGACGTCATGGACGTCGAAAAGTAGTAAAACTAGAAACTTATGAGAACAGTTAGAATAAAACTAGAAATTTATGAGAACAGTTCGAATAAAAATAGAAATTTATGAGAACAGTTCGAATAAAAATAGAAATTTATGAGAACAGTTCGAATAAAAATAGAAATTTATGAGAACAGTTCGAATAAAAATAGAAATTTATGAGAACAGTTCGAATAAAAATAGAAATTTATGAGAACAGTTCGAATAAGAATAGAAATTTATGAGAAAAGTTCGAATATTTCACAAACTGTTTGATCCATTCGATAAAAATGATTGTTACCATCCAACCTGAAAGATATGCAAAACCTGCGGATTCAGGAAGGCTCTTCTTTATCATGCAATCTCAAAATTTTACCCTAAGAAAACTAAATAGCGGAGGAATAGGATTTCCTATTGCATTTGAAGTGCAACATGCAGTTACCAATTTTCCTCTTACCAATAATACCTGCTATAATTTTTACCAATTAATCGCTAATTAATAATAATTACCTGGAACATTATTTTTATTCAATGATGAGGAGCATATTTTATTACTTTTCACAGCTAATTCAAACGCAAATGAACGTGTTAATTTAGTTTACTCTGTAAGTTAAAAAAATTTCTTCTTCTTTTGTTTTGAAAAACAGTTCATTTTGGGTTGATAGCTATTTGATCTCTGCCAAATTCGCGTGCTGTTGCACTCTTTGGTTTTTCTTTCAAAGCTTCATTTACAGCTGCTTTTATTAATTCTACAGGTAGATGACCTCTGTCTGCCATTTCTATTCTTTTCCGAAGAATATCAAGGTTTGAAAATTTAACAAAAAAATTTGAGCTTTCCACCCCGACGTTTTCCAGAAGACACTTCAATTGTGATGATGTAAAATAAAAAAAGAGTTTCTAAAAAAAAAGAACTGCTTTTTAAAAAAATGGAACTTTTGTGTTTGTAACCAAAGGTTTGTTTGGGATGACTATTCTTTTTATATTTTTTAAGAAAGAATATGCCGTTACGATGAACATACAGTTCAAAAACTGCCAAATTTTTTTAGAAAATTTTGTTAAAACTACTTATAACTTAAAGTTCATGGATAAAGTTCATGCGCTGCGACATAGTCACTGGAAGTACAAAAATTTAAATTAGGAATCAAAAAAAAAAAGAAAACAAAAACATGGTTTTTGTGAAATTCAAATCAAAATTTCTATAAAAAGTTTTTTAAAAGTAAAGTTTTTTCGTCTGTTCCTGACTTTCAAAGGGTTATCAATCGAGAGTTTTTTAGTTCGGCACCGTTCTTATCAACTTTGCTGATCGTATGGAAACAAATTGGCATGCTTACACAAAGATTTTTGGTTTGAAGAGATATAAAATTTAACTCCTGCAATATTTATATCCAGTGGACCTTCCCCAGCGACATTTCTATATTTGAATTTTTTCTAATTTTTTTTTAATAAAAAAAACGACGAAAATTCAAATCAAATAAGCAAGCTTTATTAGGATTGGATAGAACAACTCATTGCTTTCATTGTTTAAAATTGCACCATTTCAAATGAAGGTTTTTTATAATTAAATCTCGTTTTTTACCTTTAAAAAATCCTCGATTTTCCACGAGCACATCCATGATAAAATTCCAATGAATACTGAATAAAACGATCCATATAGTTTTACAGTTCTCGCGCGTGATCTGCGAGAATATCACTATTGAAAAAATACACCGTTTGTACTCATTAAGATTGATCAATTTTAATAATTACAAACATCGAACTGCGAAAATTTCATCCTTTAGAAATGCTTTTGAAAAAATTTTATCATTCCGGATATTGAAGCAATTAAAAATAACTCTTTAGTAAAAAATTTGGTTCGACTAAAGCGCAATTTTCATTAACAACATGTATATGTTGCATATATGTTACATATATGTTACAAAATTTAATTTCTACTTAGAACAAAAAAATCAATCCATGTCGACATCAAAATAAATTTTCTTATACTTTTAATGGACATTAAAGGAACTTTTAACAATATCTGATGCTTAAAAATTAAGAACTAAATGTTGTGGTCGAAAAACTAAACTTTTTGCATCACGAACGAGCGAGTTGCTTTTTTTCCTCTTGATAATGTCACCAAATCTTCTTGTATTTGGCGACAGCTGCTTTTAGCTTCCGCCAAAGGAAGTTTGAAAATTAAGTGATTCCTAACTTTTCGGGTAGGTTATGAGTTTTATTTCCTAGAGTTTGATCGACTTTTAAGTAAAATGAACTGATATTTATAGAGATGATATTTACTTTATGGAGAAAACCATAAAAACAGTTCGACAAGAAATTGACGGAACGACTTAAAAAGAATGAAAGAAGAGAAAAGATAAAATGTTACAAAAAGAAGATAAAATAATGAAAAGAATTCTACCGTGTTCATCAGAAAAACTACAAATATTTTGTTGACGAAAAGACCATGCAAAAGATTTTAAAGAGTCTTGGAAAGGTTAGTGTTGTCAGACCTACTATTCAACTTTTGATAGAAAGACTCAAAGCTCCTAGCGATCTATTAGATCTAAGAGCAATCTCTTAGATCTAAGAGCGATCTATTAGATCTAAGAGCAATCTCATTCAAAAGAGCTTTTAAGTCATTAAAAGAGCCACGGCCCATCAATGGTCAAAATATTCTCAGATGAGAAGCTATTTACCTTTTGAAATAGCATGTGGTACCATGGCTTAAAATGACCTTTCCAAATGGGAATTTTGTGCTCCAACAGATTGGAGCACCGAGCAAAAATAAGGCAAAAAAGACCCAACAGTTCTTAAACAATAATATTGCCAGTTTTTGACCCAAAGGTTTTTGGTCTTCTTTAAGCCTAAAATCAAATCCACTTGATGACATTCGAAATGCTCCACAATATGGAGCATTTGGAATGTAAAAAGACTGCCATTGAAAAAAATGGAGATCTAATCTAGTCAAAATCTGGAAAAAAATAGAAAAAAAAGATGGCTCAACCTTTCAGAAAAACAAAGAGTATGCAAAAAAAAGTTCTATTTTTGTTATTAATTATGTTCCTAAAAAATGGATGAAATTCCTAAAATTACATAAGTTTCCTTTACTTTTATTATTTTGAATGAAACTTCATTAAATAAAAAAGTCGTATCCATTATTTGATTGAGTGAACATTACATAACTTTATAGAAATACAATGTTGGTTTCATCTCTAAAACATATTCGAGTTAAACATTTTAAATACAAAAAATAACGGTATTCTAAACCTTTTTGACGATCCATTGCCAAATTTATAAAACTGCTTATCAAATCCAAAGATTTTTATAAAGTCTTATTATTTTATCTCAGCCAATTCAGTTCATTAGAATATTTATTTTGAAGCGATGACTCATTTAGATCTATTAGTCATTTAAAAATCTTTAGTAAAAGTATGCGACGGAATCGTTCAACAACAGATAATAACATTTGTTTAAAAGATAATTATAATAATAAAACAGCTGGAGATCATTTTGTGAAAAGTAATAGCTATTAATATCTTTTGTTCGAAGTTAAAATTTGTTAAAAATTTGCAAAAAGGTTATTGAGAATAAAAGAGAAGTCAAAAAATTTACAACTCTTTTTTATTGGTTTCATAAATTTAAGTTACTTCCACTGTTCATAACAAACGACATAGATAACGAACAGTATCTTTGTTTACCAACAAGTTGGCTTTCGTTCACATAAACTAAAAAAACCGAATACAGATTTATCTTATTCAAGTTTTTCTTTTTATTTTCATCAATAGCAGGTAACAGGAAAATAGTTTCTTTGCATTAAATGCAAGTAATAGAAAACTAATTTAATCTCTTTAAGAATCTATTTTCTTGTTCTGCTAATTCTTAATAACAATCCCGCCTTTGATTTGAAAGAGTTTTTATTGTTACGCAGTGCATTAGAGATATAGTTCGAGAAACCTTTTCACTTTTAATTTATGTTTTGTGCCGTTAAGAAGAAGGAAAAATTAAAGCATAGCGTAAGTTTTTACGTTAGATAATTTTAAATTTCAAATACATCTTTATCTCTTAAAAAAATAAAATAAAATAAAAAATTTGCACAGAAACGTCTTGCCTTATGTTTCTGAGTAAACTTTTGAGTAGTCTGCCATGTAACCGTATTATATGACAAATATAATAGATTTATCAATATATCAAGTATATCAAACCAAAGTCCATCTGTAAAGTAAAGTATATAGATCTAATCCATTGAAGGTATCTATCATTTTGGTTTATTTCGATTTAGCTTGGTCTATAGTTGTTTGAACAAATACGAGTTGGAACAGTACTTATGTTTTTTTGTTATTTTAAATTGTATTTTCATTTGCTTTTTAATTCTATTTAATATATTTGATCTGTTTATTTGAAATGAAGATGAAATTGAGTAAGCTAAATTCAAGTTCAACAGTGATGTTTGGTATACGTATGTTTGTTCTTGCAAATATCTTAATTTCATTATAGTGGATAACCAAATGAAAAGACCAAATATAGATTAAATGTCAATTTATTTGAAGACTCTATCAAAACTGATCTTGCTAACTTCATTTGAGCTTGTAAAGCTCTAAAACTGTTAAGGAACGCGACATGATTTCACTGTCCTAAAATGGTGAAGTCTCAAAGTATAAATTCAATTTCTCTACGAATTTTAAAGCTGATGCTTTGTTTATCTTTCAGTCTTTCTATTAGACAAATCATCGGATCACCACGTCTTTTAGGATACTTTAAAATGCTGTTGAAACTGAGTTTCAATAGATTAAATTAAGGATGTTAAAGCTAATATCTTTTACTTGTAAAAGCTCTAAAAACTGGCGTGTTATACCCCGGTTTCTTTATTCTTACGTTAGGAAATCGCAACCACTCCATTTAAATTCCATGCTGGGAAGATTAGTTTTATTATAATGAGGATAGCAATAAATAGTTAAAAAAGAGGTTCCTACTTTTTTATTATCATTATCACAATAATAAAAATATTAAGAAAGATAATAATAAAAATAACAATAATAGTTACAGTAATAAAAATAATAGTATTAATAATAATAACAATAATAATAATAATAATAATAATAATAATAATAATAATAATAATAATAATAATAATAATAATAATAATAATAATAATAATAATAATAATAATAATAATTATAATAATAATAATAATGATAATAATAATAATAATGATAATAATAATAATAATAATAATAATAATAATAATAATAATAATAATAATAATAATAATAATAATAATAATAATAATAATAATAATAATAATAGTAATAATAACAACGATAATAATAATAATGATAGTAATAATAGAAAAAGCAAAAATATTATTGTAATAATAAAATTACTTATAGCGAAAAAATAGGGTCAAATGAAAATTTTAATTATTTTAATTTTTTTTACGGAAAAAAATTTTTAATTTTCTTTTTTTTTAAAGTTGTAGAGAACTTTGAGCTGTATTTAAATATATATAAATCAAATAAAAAAAGTTTTTTTAAGAAAGTTTAATTGAAAAAAAAAGTTTCATTATTCCCTCACATTCGGAGAGAATAAAATACGCAAATCTATGTGTAATTACAACATCGCTTAACTAAAACAAACAAATGGCAACCAATTTTAACAACTTTAAAAACAACCAATAATAAAAATTAAAAAAACAACCAAAAAGAAAAAACTTTTTTATTCTTGTGATGATGTTGGCTCAGCGCCTTTTGCATATTGCTTTGGTATGATGTTTGACAACGTCAAACCTTGCATTTTTAGTTTTCACACTGGTCAGTGGCGGACTAAGTGATCTGGGGCCCCTAGGCTAGTGACATATTAAGGGCACCTTGGGCAAAAATTAATTATCTAATAGAAAATATAGTAATATGTTGATACGCGTATATTTATTTTTTAACATAGAGCAAAAATAGGCTGCTAGGTATATACAATAAGTTTCAACTCATTCTCACTCACGTTAGTCAAACGTTAGTTCAGTGAATGAATACAAGTTAAATGTGAACAAATTGACACTTATTTAACGGATGCCCAAGTTACTTTTTAAACTTTAGCTGTGGCAAAATCTTTGATGATGTTGGCAAAGTCCAAATCGCGTAGTAGATCACTTTTAATTGTCATGAGTGTCAAAAATTTAATCCTTCATCAGTCATTGTTGTGCGGATCGCGTTTTTCACTCATCCAAGTGCTGAGAGTGATCGCCACCTGTGCAATTGGCAACCATTAGAGTCAGGTATATCCGGAATGCAACATTGACGTTTTTAAACGTTTCGCAAACACCCGGGGAGGACGCAACGCTATAATACTGTACTTCAGTGTAGTAGTTGGCGCCTTTCTTCTTCACACGTGGAAACATGCCATCCTGTGTTGAACTAATCAATAAATATTTGAACTGAATCATTTCTTCACTTAGTGAAGGTTCCAGACCCGCTGAATACGCAAGAACCAACTTGCTGCAGGCTTCACGCAGACAGGAGTCAGGGAGATCAACTTTATTGTGTAGGAAGGAGAACTTATCTCGAACAGCTGAATACACATTAAGACGCTTCCGCATAGCAGCCAAGATGCTGTCTATCATTTGTAGAAAATGGTTATTCTAAAATGCTCACTTGGTGACAAGATAACTTCCTCTTGGTTGCCTTCATGAAAAGTGATTCGATTACTTTTAACACGCTTAGGTGCACTTTGCTCGTTGTATACATTATTGCCAGTAAGCTCCTGACCTTTACGTTCAAATAACTCAAACTCTCTTCTTAAACTACTGATGTAGTCAGTTAGTGATTGCATCAAACTGACAGCTGTGTTAAGGTCTAAATCTGCGGCTTGTAGCATATAGACGTATCATTGAAGCGATCCATTATGGTTGACCAGAGTTCAGTCAAAATTCCAAAATCAACCTGATTCAGCTTCTTAACTAAACCGTCTGCTTCGCGCCTTGTGTCTGCTCTTTCACAGCCATCTCTAATATTCTCCAAAGTATTTTTTTTTCTCACGATAACTCAATTGCAAAGCCTTAGCTGCGTCTGCTCTAGTTGACTATTTGGTTTCACTAAAACTCTTCAAAACGGGTATTGAGCCCAGGTTATCCTTAAGCACAGTCAGCGATGCATTGAAGCACTCATAAACTTGTAAAGTTTCTGAACAATGTCAAAGAACGATGATGCTTGTGAAATACAGTTTGCTGTTTCATTTCCTGCCAAGTTAAATAAATGTGCAAAGCACGGGATGTATTCAGAATATGAATTCCGTGCCTTTATTGTTGCCTGAACACCATGGTAAGTTCCAGACATGTTACTGACATTATCATATGACTGACCACGACAGTTTGTAACTGTCTTCAGGTAGATATCTAACAATGCAAGTTGATCGGTCAACCTTGCATGCATCTGGTGTGCTATCTATAGATACTAAGTAGTACTTAGCACGATTAATTTGGTAAACAATGGTGTTCATTAGTTGCTGGCCCATCACGTTTATGATTTCGTTGCAAATCGTTGAAGACAAATAAGAAATTGACCTTCGATGCTGCTGCTACATCGATTTGTGCTTTTCCAAGTGTGCACTTAAGAAAGGATCAAATTTGACAATGAGTTCCAGATATATCCAAGAAATTACCGTTATGAGCAGATCCCAACAACTCATCGCGGCCACGCAATGCTAAACCACGCTCAGTCAAAAACTTGATTACTTCAACGACACTTTCGAGCAATGATTTGAAGTATTGGCATTCGGCATTAAATTTTTTGACAATGTTTTCATTAATACGAGATGCAGCCTGGTACTCTGAACGGCAGCTATGTGAGCTGTAGACTTTTCATGCCCTCATTTTTCTGCATTAAAAATAACTTGTAATTGAAACAGAATACTTTCCCCGTAGAAAGCGAGTAACAAAACCACGATCGATTAAATTCCGTTAAGGTAAGCTTGTGCATAATTGTAAAAAATGTTTTCAAGCAGAAAAATATATTGTGGCGATCTCCATCTGTAATTTTGGATGCTTCAAAACTCAAGTTTTTATTTAGGCATAACTCACTTCCCTTCTGAACCCAGTACTTACGCATACTATAAATAACTGATGTTGGATACAAAGCAATATCAGTTGGATATTCATCCACTTTATAAACGTCAAATTTATTATCAGCAGTAGCATCAGTCACGGCATCTAACTCTAGTGCATCTTCAAACTGATTTGGCCCATTATCGTCATCGTCATTTTTTACATTTCAAACATCTTGAGAATGAGAAGTTGCCATGTGCACAGCAGCACAGAAAGATTATCAAGAGACTTTGAACAGAAAGATTATCAAGAGGCATTTGTTCTGTAACTGTTACTGAATGTTGTTTCCGCAACATCTCCGTGAGCTTAACAGTTTTTGACGTTACTTATAAGTGTGCTTCTATCGCACGTTTTCTTTCACGACGCTTTAGAGCTCCTGACTTATGATGGTATAACATCTTAGCGACTTCACAAAAGATCGGTATAATACTGTATAACAAACTTTAATTAATCAAAGACTGTTATTGGTAACTGCAAAACATAAAACAGTTTAAATCTTAAACGAAATACCGCACTGCGGTCAAAGTGATTAACAAGTCACTGAAAAATCCCGGACATGACGTCACTCTCACGTCAGTGATCTCAGTGTTGTGCACAGAACTGCAGCATATAATTATTTACAGCCAGGACTGTTAAGAAGGCTAGACAGAGGGTGAATTTACCCGGGGGTCCGATCCACTATAGTTGCCTGAAATCGCCGAGGGGCCCCACAACTTAGGGAAAAGATAATATTTACATGATTATCGTATATGATCAAAGCCTGAATCTGACTGATAGATTATAGATGATTGGCGTACGGATATGTGATGGGGCCAAAGGGTCCGTGCACGTACCCCCTAAAATCGCGGGCGCTTAGGCTGCAGCCTAGTTGGCGTAATGGACAGTTCGCCACTGACGCTTGAACCATTCCATATTTTGACTTGTTCAAGCTTCGCCTAATACTTTACGGCACTTTTTACAATTGACTTGGTGCAGCAGCTGTTATTGTTGATGGAGTCGCTGTAGTTGCTTGATTTATTTGCTGTTCGTCATTAAAACTAAGCTTACGTTGTTTTTTAGCTTGCTTTACTGCCTTTTTGCTCTCAGCATATCGCGAGGTTAGATTTATTTTGTTCTAGCTCCCATTTTAGAGTTAATAATTTTAGTAAGCAATGATTATTTTTAAAAAACGCTTTAATTAAAAATTTTTTATTTGAAACAATTTGCTTAAACATTAATTATTTAAAGCATAAGTTATTATTTTTTTAAGAATTAAAGCTAAAATTTTAAGTAATTTTTACTTTTAGAAAAAAATAAAAAACTTTCTCTCAACGTTTAAAATTAGAGATATTTTTAAACAACGTTTAAAATCGAGTATTTCAGGTTTATTTAGACACTCCAATTCGAACTTTGACACGTCTACAATTTTTTGTTTTTTTGTGTCATCGTGTTGGATGCGAAACATTTGTTGCAAAACTGCTGCAAGCGATTGTGCCGATTGCATTGTTTTTCAACCTCTTTTTGTATTTCCTTTTGAATAGAGGAGAGGGGGGCAGTTTAGGACAGGGGTAGTTTAGGACAATGCGAATAATCCAAAAAATACTAACTCTTCAACAAAGTTAAATATATTCGTCGACTGAAAATACTTTCACACGTAAGTGTCATAGGATTTCTTTCACAAAGGCAGTCAGGTAGCTTTTCTACAAACGTTTTGTGGTTTTTGATATTTTTTCTAATTTTTTTAATTTTTAAGTGTAAGGATTTACAAAGAAATTTACTCCACCCAAGGAATTATTTTTTGCATTTTCTGTGAAAGGAATATGTTCTGCGACGTAAATAAAAAAATTCAACGATAAAACATAAATTCTTCACAAAAAAATTGTGGAATGTTTCCTAAGATCAGGGTTGAGGCAGCATTGGACGATTTTCACGGGGCACATTTGGACGTGTTGCGCGGATCATAATAAACTTTTTTTCAAATAAAATTATACAAAGTTTAAAAATGGTGCGCAATTATAAAAAAATGTGAAAGATTTATAAACGAGGAAAATTTAAAAACTGCAGTTAAACATGTTTTTGATAAAACAATGAAGTTAAGAGAAGCTGCAGGTGTATTTGGGTTCTCTAAAAGTACGTTAGTTTACAGAATAAAAATGCTCAGAAATAATAGAAAATCGAAAAGTGATAACTTTTCAACCAAATATTCTGTGAATCCAAGTATTTACTAATGCAGAAGAAGCTATGTTAGAAAATTATATGTTGAAATTATCAAAAATAAATTATGGTTTAACTTATTACCAAGCTAGAATTTTAGCATATGAATATAGTAATGCTTTGAAAAAATGTCCTGAACTATGGAGCCAAAATAAAATTGCTGGCATTGAATGGATGAAAGGATTTATGATAAGACACAAAAAGCTTTCTCTGCGCAAACCAGAAAATACAAGTCTATCAAGAGCAACAAGTTTTAACCAACAAAATGTGAATGAATTTCAACTCAACTTAGAGAAAGTACTCTGTAAGTCAAAATATTCTCCAGAACGCATATTTAACATAGACGAAACAAGCGTCATGACTGTTGTGCAGGCACCAAATGTCATAGCTCAGTGTGGTCAAAAGCAAGTTGGTCAAAACGTCTCAGCTGAAAGAGGGCAGCTTGTAACTATGTGTGCTGTTATTAATGCAATCGGAAACACTGTACCACCAGTTTTTATTTATCCTAGAGCAAGATTTCAAGAGCGTATGCTAACAGGAGGACCTAATGGTTGTGTTGGATTTGCTAACAACCCTAGTAGTGGATGGATGACAGAAGAACTTTTTATACGAGTGCTCAAACATTTAAAGTTCCAATAAAGAAAACAAGATTTTGTTATTACTAGATAACCACGAAAGCCATTACACCAAATAATATTACTGTAGGGTTCAAAAATGTGGTATTTTTCCTTTTTCAAGAAATGCATTTACAAATGAAGATTTCGACTGTTCAGAGGTAACAAATCGAAGCCTTAATTACATCTCTTATCAATCTAGTAATAATGACAATAATAAAAAAAGCTACATAGATTTTAAAATTTTAAATGTTAATGATCATTCTATAGTAAACACTTTTGAGCCGTCACAGCCATCTGCACCAGTTTTATCTCCTGAAATTATTCGACAATACCCAAAAGCACCTCCAAGAAAGAAAACATCAAGAGGCAGAAAAAATGGAAGATCAAGAATTTTAACAGACACACCAGAAAGACCACCAAAAACAGAATCTATAACTTACACAAAACAGAAAATATTTAACAAGCATATCAACCCCCCAAAAAAATTAATTAATGCAACAGTCTCTAGCTCTACCTGTATGCACAATAAAAGTAATTCTTGTTTGCAAAATAAAGCATGTTTAAATTTTAAAGACAAGCCTGTTGTATACACAGAAAAATTGAAAACATAAACATTAAATCATGGAGATTTTTGTTTAGTGCAATGAGCTTCAACAGTTAAAATGCAACGTTAGCTTTTGTTTGCAGAATTGAAGAAATAAATGGAAACATTTTGGGTTGTTAATTTGTTGAATAAAAAAGTAGGATTTAATATATTTTACTTTCCTGATATATAAAATAAGTGGTCGGTGCCAATTGCAGAAGTCTTAGCTAAACTTCCTATGCCAAACAATGCAGGAAGCATTTCAAGAGGTTCTGGTATAATATTCAAATTTGATTTTTCTACATTCAAACTTGGTTGAATGTTATGAATTCTCTCAATTCAAACAAAAAGAAAAATTTTATGTTTATCTACATCCATTTTATATTTACACTCTTTGTTTTTTTATTAATATCTTTTTATTAGCAAGAGTGTTATGTGATTGAATAGCATTTTCATTTTAGTTTATTTGAATATACAAAAAAACTCATTAATGGTTTGAGATCTTTATAATTATGTTACTCCTAATAATTCTGTTGATTCTGTTATTGTTAATAATTACTGCTAAACGAAAAAATCAGGCTTTAAGAAACATTTCTTGTCTTTTTACTATATTTCCTAAACTGCCCCAGCATTGTCCTAAACTACCCCCTCTTGTGGGGTAGTTTTGGACAATAGGTAGCTTCAATTTTAAGAAAAAAAAACAACCATAATTTATTTGAACTAGCTCGACTTTGCTTTTTTTGAAGAACGAATGCCTAAATTACCTTTTTCAGCAAAAAATTTAATTTTTGTCAAACAGTACGAAATCTGTGATATCTTTTTAAAAAAGTGTCCTAATGTGCCCCCCTCTCCCCTAGCCGGAGTTACTACAATATTGAAAGTTATTTGCAGGCGAGTTGGCATTGGAGGCGACTTTGAAACTGATGCGACATATGCTGATGCTAGATGTTGTTGGTGTAGATTCAGAAGGCAGTGGTTGAGATGGTGTAGCTCTTGGTGCTAGTAGTGGCGGTGGTACTATCATAGATTCTGGTGGTTAAGATGATGAAGGCTCAGGTTGAGATGACGGCATTTCAAACGTATTAGCAATTTACAACTTAGACTGATCAATTTTATTGATGACGAATGGAAACAAGCTAGCATTCTAAAATCCAAAGACTATTTGGGTGCGTGTAAAACTTCACCAGAGCTGAAAAGTTTTGCTTTCAGTTGACTAAAACATTCTTTTGATAAGCTGCTGAACTTTGTCTCTGCATAAAACTGTTGAAGTAATTTGTGCCAAGCACTCTTGATATGGTAATAAACACCGAAATCTAGTGGCTGCAGAATGTGTGACGAATGAGCTGGTAAGCAAATAACATACTATTGTTTTAAATGCAAAAAAGTACAACCCAATTGGTGACATGCGTCAGATGTGCATCTACAACTTAAATATAAATGCCTATAGTTGGATAACTATAATTAGATTTATTTAATTGTATAAATAGTTGATTAAGATAAAGATCATACTAACTGCCTATAATATTTTTAATGGCAAGAACATGTATGTCAATGAGCCACTTCACGAATTGCTTCTCTTCCATTCATCCGGAGGAGATATGGCGTATACTGCACCGTCTGGACTACTTAAGCACCAGTATCTGTACAGACTTTTTTTAGATTTAAAATCAATGCATGGAGCAAGACGATTACTAGCAATATTTATACAATTTCTAACTGTATAATAGATTTTTTCGTTGCTGCCAACCAACTTAAATGATCTTTTGCACCACGCCGGCAAACTATGTGTTACTTGCCTTGGTCATAATAGAATACAATTTTATCAAACTTTCACAAATGACATTGTAAAATTTGGAGGGTTAAAGCTGAACGTTTGGAGAGACAATTTATTTAAAATAGGATAAAATGCAAGAGCGTCTATGCTGTTCTACCAACAGAATATTTAATAAAAAAGAGGTCTGTGGAGAGCACGCAGCAATATATTGACCATTAACAATAATAATAATAATTAAAATCAAATGCCCATTTAACAACACCCACTTACAATAATTAAATAATAGGTATTACTTTCAACATACTCCTTTACATTAATTAATTTTTTACTGTCACTTTTAACAGACATGAAGTGTTTTCGTCAATACTTGCTTTATTGAATTCTCTTTGCAGTAAGTTAAAATACTTAGCTACTATTTCTTGCGTGCAAGAAGCGGCTCTGAGTGATGAAATATTGCATATGGCTGTGATGCTCAACTTATGACTCCACCGGTTTATGAAAAGCTAATACCAATCTCTCCCTGGTGCACCATTAAGAAGCAAATGAGATTGACTTTTGTGTTACATATAGTCGGGAACTATATTAGAATAGATTTAATAAGAACTGATTTAAAATTTATACGTAAAGTTTATAGAAATTGATTGGTGACTTAATTTTAGATGAGGCTATTATTAATTAAATTGGAGATTTAATTAATAGTAGCCTCATTTAACAAGTGAGAAATCGGCCCCATTCTCCTGTTTTCTTCTCAATTTCTGTTTTTAACTGAACTTTTTTCCATAAATAGCAAATTTAATTTTGAAAAAAGTTTTACTTGTATCCTTACTAAGTTCAATAATATCAAATTTAGTTTCCGAGAGTTTTATGTCCATTTCTCAAAAACAGAAAAAATATATCATTACGCATTTAAAAACTTAACAATTTATAAAAAAAAAATTATAATAAAATTTAATATCATGTTATTCAGAAAGAAATATTCTACTTTTTTTCTTTTTTTGAAAAATGGACATAAAACTCTCGGAAATTAAATTTTAATGAACTTAATAAGTATTATAACTTAAGTAAACTAACTTAACTATAACTTAAGTAAAATAACTTAACAAGTGTAATAAAATATTAATGAACTTAATAAGTATACTGGTAGAATTTTTTACGCTGGTTAAGAATCTTTTTTCAAAATTAAATTTGCTATTCAGGGTAAAAAGTTACGAGATAAAAACGAAAACGGAGACACGTGGGGTTGAATGAAAAAACTTCTTTTACTTGATCTATATATAAATACAGCTCAAATTTCTCAACAACTTTAAAAAAAAAAATTAAAAACCTTTTTCCCTTAAAAAAAAATTAATTAAAAATCTTAACTATTTCATTTGACCCCATTTTACTCTAAACATTGTCACAACTATTTTTTTGGGGGGGACTACCTAATAATACCTAAATAAGCAGAAGGAGGGTGGTTTTCCCCACTCCCCTTCTCCATATTTATAAAACAAAGTTTTCTCTTTTTTTTACAAAATTTATTTTTTCGATCTAAAATCCTCGTTATAATGAATTTTTCAGGTTTATGGAATTGGATTGGAGGATTATGGAAAAAATAGTATTAATAATAATAACAGGAATGAAAAAATGAAAGATATTATTAAGAACAGTACCTCGTGTGATACTAAAATGTTGAAACGTGATTAGAAAGTAGCCCATGGATGTAATCACAAATTTTATCGATGATTTTGCAACAAATTTTGTCTGATTTGGGTTTGAGTCGCAAGTCTTTTTAAAAATTTAGCAGCATGTAATTCAGGTTTGAAAAATATCCATTTCAACATGAGGAACTATTACTGCATCCTTTGAAATAAGAATTTAAGTATTCTTTGTATGAAAAGGAGAGTAAAATCTAAAATGGAGCAAGTAAAGATTTTCCATAAAGTAATAAAAAAAAACTTTATAGCTATTAAAAGGAATTATGACCAGAGAATATTAGACATCTATCAACGAAGAGAAAGTACAGGAATAAAAAAAAAAAAAAAAAACGATTTTGAAAAAAACTGGCCTTTTGTCATGGTTGAATCTTAACAAAGGTAAAGTTATCAATAATACTTCTTTTCTTGTAAAAATTATTCTATTGATATATATATATATATATATATATATATATATATATATATATATATATATATATATATATATATATATATTATATATATCAATAAAAATCTCTGCGCTGTTCAGATTCTAGATGCTAATGATCAAAGCACAAATATTAAGAACTCTGACTGCCAACATTTTGCTCTTGCTGCTTGTTTTTTGCTTTGACTTGTTGTGTTAAATACTGGTTCCTGTTTAATGTGTTTACATCATGACCACAAGTGGAAGAAATTTTGCTAAGAATAAATGTTCCATTTCTAGACGAAGCCTTCTCCTTTTACAATGCTGTCATCTTCAAATTAGTTTTCTCTTTACTTGAAAAATTACTCTGTAATATAGTTTGAACTAAATTGGCTTCTATTTTTTCTTATGGTTAAAAATGTTTGAGTGCTGCTTTGTTTTTAAGAACCAATTAAGACTGGTTGACCTTAGAAGAAGGTCTTCAGGAATTGTAATCATAGTAAATCACAATGTGCAAATTCAAAAAGGTCTTCCATTCCTCCCAGAAACACATCTTTTCTTTTTTATCTTACTGTTATTTGATCTTTATGTTTGTGACAACCTTTCCACTCTTTCAGTTTGACTTAAACTTATTGATGCAATATTATATTGCTCAAACAAGAGATCTTGTTTTGCTGCAAAATGTAGAGAGCTTCAATGAAGTGATGGCTAGCTTTACAGTTTGCCAGTTTTTCCACTTTGTGAAGGTGTAGAAAGTGGCTAAACCTCTGGCAGTATGATTGCAACTTCACACCTTGGATTTCAGATTACAATGATCCAGATAGATACTCTCATTTCCTCTTGTTTCCATTTTTAAACTGTAAAATTGTATATTATACATAGTAAGTGTGATAAATAAGTTTATAAATGGCATCCACTTACAATTCTATAAAGCCATCAAATGTTGACTGTCAGTAATTTTCTTTTTTCTGTTAACAAATTTTTTCTCTTTCCATTTCCTTATCTTTCTCTTGTAAATACTCCAATAGTTTTGCAACAAGTTGGCCTTATTAAGTGGAATTCTAAAAGGCCTTTTTGCATTTTTTAAATCTTTTACAATTTTGATAATTTTACAGTTAGATTTTCATTTTTAAGTTAATATAAGTTTATTAAAGTTTATATATTTTTAAGTTCTTATAAGTGGCTATAAATGTCACTTGTTCGGGACATCATGCTTAATAATCACAAAACCTCATATCCCTGATCTGATTTGACATCTTCAGAGAAGGAAGTAGCAGCAATTTATTTTAATGATAACCTAATTGAGTATAAGTTAAAAAGGCCAAGTATACCAGTTTGTTACTTAAAGTTGCTAATTGTTAAAATTTATGTGTAGTTACCAATAATATACTATATATCTTATTAAGGCTTTGGTTCAGTTATGTTCAAGTTTTTTTTTTCTTACGTCACTTCTATTTTAGTATCATCAATATGCATAAGTTCATCTTCACTCATTTATGATTGTTGTTTCTCCCCTTTGACAGTTACAATATCTATGTTTTTGTTTTTTAAGTTTTGTTGCATATAAAGACATGTTCTTCAGAAATCTTTCAAAATTAAGTTTGATTTAAGTAAATTTGGTGGTTTCTTTTTCTCTTATTGATCTCCAGACACAACTTACAAATTTTCTGCTTTAAAATGGAAATTACCTTTGATTTTTCCTTTTGTTTGCTTCTAATAATTTCAGAATTTGTTGAAATTTCTTTTGAATTTTCTAAATTTAAACATATAATGCAAACAAATAGTCTTAGTTTTGGAATATTTACCTCAGATTGAAACTTTCCATAATATTACTTCTATCACTTCAGATGGCATATCACAAGACTTTGTGATTTCTTGTTTTCTTGTATACAAAAGTGAATTATACTTATGAAAACAGAAGTATTGAGTATTGAGTGTCCTACCCTAAATCAGGTACCAAGTTTCCACTCTTAAACATATTTCAGAAATCACAATAATATGGGTTGTTCCATATCAAATGATCCATATTTTTTAAAGTTAATAGCCTTTGATTAATTGGTTTACATACCTCAGTTTTCCTAATTTGTTAAGTACTATGTTAATACTTTCACCTAAGTAAAAAGTTAAATATTTGATTAGAAACAATCTCTTCAAAAGATATGAACCTTAAAAAAATGAAGAAATAACTGGTTTAGCTTCAGGTAGGAGATTTAACACAAAATGACTTGATCTTTAGTTAACCATTTCTTAAGAACCACATGAGATATTTAAAAAACTTTTAAGGATTTGTTTATCTAGTTGATAAGCAGCACTTTTTCTTTAAAGTCTGAATTGATCTATGTGGGGCCATAAATCCTTTTGGTATGAAATGGTCCATGTAACAAAATTTGAGGTTGTTAATTAGGCAAATATTTTTTTTTTTTAAATAAATAATCAAATAAGAAAAATTAATGAAAAGGATTTTACTAAAACTGTGAACTAAATTTGATTGTATATATATATATGTATATATATATATATATATATTTGGTTTTTTTAAATTTAGCATATCTAAATTTGATCTAAAATAAAAATTTTCTATTAGCCTTTTTTTACTATTATTTAAATACATATGCTAAAAATTCTCATAAAAAAAGCAAAAGAGAATCCAACAAAAGGGTAAAAAAAGAAATTATGAAAGTGGGAGGAAAAGTGCTAAACTATATTAGTTATTTCTAGTAATAGTCAACTATATCATTTTTAAAAAGAGAGAAGCATTCAAAATACTTAAGTGCCTAATTCTAATAAGGTTTGAAAAACAAAGGGAGAGAGCAAGGTTCACAGAATATTTGTTAAAAGAACAACAAAGAAAATGAAAATAAAATCACACCAAATATGCTTGACCACTTTGTATAAGTAAAAAAATAATTCATAGTGAAATGTGCTTTGGGAGAAGAATGTAATCCAGTAATCATTAAATATGGGCATTTAGATATTATTGTTTATTATTCTACTGTAGTTTTTACTGCAGTTTTTATCTGATGACTGATAAATTGCATGATTTACTGAAAAATGCAACATTATATGCTTAAATTAACTATGAATGTTTAACCACACTTCTTTTGTAAAATAAAACATGTAGTAATTATTTTATTATTTAAGACAGTATTAACAAGAGTATGAAAGTTTTAAACTTTATTTTACAGCAAAACTTCCACTGGAACTTAGCAATTAGTAGATTATGGGAGCTATTGCATTCATCTGCTTCCTTGCCATAATCTTACCAGGTTTTTATATGATTCTTATTTTAATGCATTTTTTACTTTTTAGTTAAAAATTGTTATTTCTATCAAATTGAGTAGTTAACTTTAAAATGTTCCAATTTAACAAACAATGCAAGAAAAATGTCAGTTGTAAGAGTTATTTTTAAGTTTGTTAATGGTTTTTAAAATATTTCATAATGCTTGTCAGTTTCTACTTAAATCATATTTTTGATCAAATATTTATTTAAACATTTGGAAATTATATTCATTAAAAGTAAAAATAGTTTGGAAATATATTCATTAAAAGTAAAAATAATCTGAATGTTTTCATCAATAACTAAGGGTATTTCAATTACAGAGTTAATTGCTTTAAATACTAATATTATATTTGTCTGAAGAATAATGTAATTGCTAACATATTTTGCATCTGAAGTAGTTTTCAATAAAATTTACTATTTAAATCTTATAAATATCATAACTGCAAGATAATCTTTTTAAAGAATCTAGTTCTATGTCCATATTAGCTGTTGTTCTCATTCCACATTTCAACATCAGGTAAAAAAAAATCCTGAGATGAACAATGTATATTTAAGCAGTTGAGTTGCAAAGCTTTAGCAGACCAACTTTAGTGATCTTTTTCAAACTCTGTATTTCAAAATATTGATAAATAATTCAATATCTTATCTTACATGATAATTTTTTTTTTTAGTAAAAAAAAAAAAGCATGTAAAATAGTAATTTCCATATTTCAAAGAATTTCGCAGCTAAATAAATGTTTTCGTTTATTTTCTTCTAAAAACTGGTGGTTGAGACATATTTTGCATTAATGCTGTAGACTAGAACCTTAGTGACCTGCAGGCCTTGGTTTTAGGATCCTGGAAGGCATAGGTCCAAAATAGATTGAGGTCTTCCAAGCCATGTTTATACATATCTTTGCAGTTTGATCATGTTGAAAACTACAAAGTATTGAATATATAAGTCAGCCTACAAAAACCTAAAAATATTTATGTCATATTTTTATTAATCATTCACATTTTAAGGCTTTAACTTTGGTACATCTATAATAACATATTGCAGTTATTGTGCAGTGATTCAAGTTTCTCAAACAGAGTAGATGATAATCTCTTTTCTATTTAAAAGAGAAAACTTGAATCACTGCAGTAGCACAAGTATCAGTAAAATTTAAAGATACTACCATGTAATGATGGCTGCAAAGAAATTATAATTTTTGTGTTTAAATACCAATAAAAGTAAAAGTTACAAACATAAACACCCAACAATTTTTTATCTTTTTCTTCCAAAACTCATTGAAAAGTGGATTGCTGATAGTAAACTGTTTTATTATTGGTTCATATGTTATGATATATCTAAACAGCAGGTATATAGATTGCTTCTGTAATACATGTTGTCAACTCTACCTGCTTCAATCCCATGTAGCTCATATAATTCATTACCTGATCCATCACCAGATAACAATGCCACTTTAAATTATGATGATATGATCTCAGATTTTATGACTTTGGTCATTGGTTTGAAGTATCATGCTTGTTGAAACTTCTATGAAACAAACTTAAGAGATCTAAAAATATGCACAGCATTTTAAAAGGACTGTGGCACCTTTTTTCAACATGAGAGTGTAATTTTTATATGTACAAATATACTGATTTACTGAACATAATATTACTTTACTGAAATCGTATTTTGTATCTTACTATACTATATTATAAATTTAAATACTTAAAACAGTATAAAATCTATAAAAACATATCAATATATATCTCTTTAAGTATTTTAGATTTAAAATCACAGAAGGTATGCATGTTTAAATATTAATTAAATATCAAAATTATTAAATTATTTTAATATATAATAAATAAATAATAAATCGGTGCATTTTTAGAAAGGAAAATTTTGTAAAAATAAACCTCAAAGAACATGAAATTTTTACTTTTCTAAACAAAGTTTTATTAAAAAATTCAACTGTTTATAAAAATAATAATAGAGATTTTATTTTTAAATGCTTACCTGTTAATTCAAAGATAAGTGAAAGAAGCAACAGAAAAATCTGAATTGGTAGTATTTTATTCTAATACTTTTAATAACAAGGTGAAAATATTATCTTGTCATTTACTGAAGACAATTTTTAGTTTCACTTGATATTTGTATCTTTTCTATTAATGTACTTTGGTTGATTTCTATACATATATATTAAATGAATATCCATATACAACCTAGTAAAAATAAACTACTTTTAAAGATGAAATATAATGTATGCACATTACTTGCTTCTAGCCACTTCCCTTCTTATAAAATGTAATGTCAGATTATTTAGATAATATTAAAATGAATACTCATGAAATAACTTTAAAACTAATATCCCTTTAAAAAATAAATACTGTATACTAATGATTATTTTCTGATCTTATAATATTACACAAAATGCCGTATAATTTGTTGTATAAAATATTGGTAACATTTAACAAATTAATACAATAATCTCAACGATAATTCAATGGCTCAATTTTTTAATTAAACAGAGCTATGTTTTGGTAATGATGAATGCATAGGCAATGGTGAGGGTGCAAGCTGCCCAAGTTTCTCTACTTGTAAAAACACTGAAGGAGCTTTTGTTTGTGAATGCATATCTGGCTATTCAAATAGCAGCGAAATAAGCAAGACAACAAGCTGCATTGGTAATATTTCGTTCCGATTTTTAGCATTGACAAACTTTAAACTTAACTATCTCTTGTACTGTAGTCAATTGTTTAGCTTATATTAGCATTTATGTCCTTGCTATTAATATGATTGGTTTTTTTCTAATCAGGCATATTGAAATAATTGTTCAGATACTATCCTGTTAACTTAAGCTCATTTTAAAGATTTCAAATTGTGTTAAGGCATAGCTTGCTTCTTACCTCTTCTCTTCCTAAAGAATGTAAATTCTGATTTGATGATGCCTAAATCATTAAAAATGTTGATCATTTTAGTACTATATCAGGCATAGTTCGACAGTTTGTTTGTTTATTGCTGCACTGCTGTGTTTAGATATCGATGAATGCATAGGCAATGGTGAGGGTGCAAGCTGCCCAAGTTTCTCTACTTGTAAAAACACTGAAGGAGCTTTTGTTTGTGAATGCATATCTGGCTATTCAAATAGCAGCGAAATAAGCAAGACAACAAGCTGCATTGGTAATATTTCGTTCCGATTTTTAGCATTGACAAACTTTAAACTTAACTATCTCTTGTACTGCAGTCAATTGTTTAGCTTATATTAGCATTTATGTCCTTGCTATTAATATGATTGGTTTTTTTCTAATCAGGCATATTGAAATAATTGTTCAGATACTATCCTGTTAACTTAAGCTCATTTTAAAGATTTCAAATTGTGTTAAGGCATAGCTTGCTTCTTACCTCTTCTCTTCCTAAAGAATGTAAATTCTGATTTGATGATGCCTAAATCATTAAAAATGTTGATCATTTTAGTACTATATCAGGCATAGTTCGACAGTTTGTTTGTTTATTGCTGCACTGCTGTGTTTAGATATCGATGAATGCATAGGCAATGGTGAGGGTGCAAGCTGCCCAAGTTTCTCTACTTGTAAAAACACTGAAGGAGCTTTTGTTTGTGAATGCATATCTGGCTATTCAAATAGCAGCGAAATAAGCAAGACAACAAGCTGCATTGGTAATATTTCGTTCCGATTTTTAGCATTGACAAACTTTAAACTTAACTATCTCTTGTACTGCAGTCAATTGTTTAGCTTATATTAGCATTTATGTCCTTGCTATTAATATGATTGGTTTTTTTCTAATCAGGCATATTGAAATAATTGTTCAGATACTATCCTGTTAACTTAAGCTCATTTTAAAGATTTCAAATTGTGTTAAGGCATAGCTTGCTTCTTACCTCTTCTCTTCCTAAAGAATGTAAATTCTGATTTGATGATGCCTAAATCATTAAAAATGTTGATCATTTTAGTACTATATCAGGCATAGTTCGACAGTTTGTTTGTTTATTGCTGCACTGCTGTGTTTAGATATCGATGAATGCATAGGCAATGGTGAGGGTGCAAGCTGCCCAAGTTTCTCTACTTGTAAAAACACTGAAGGAGCTTTTGTTTGTGAATGCATATCTGGCTATTCAAATAGCAGCGAAATAAGCAAGACAACAAGCTGCATTGGTAATATTTCGTTCCGATTTTTAGCATTGACAAACTTTAAACTTAACTATCTCTTGTACTGCAGTCAATTGTTTAGCTTATATTAGCATTTATGTCCTTGCTATTAATATGATTGGTTTTTTTCTAATCAGGCATATTGAAATAATTGTTCAGATACTATCCTGTTAACTTAAGCTCATTTTAAAGATTTCAAATTGTGTTAAGGCATAGCTTGCTTCTTACCTCTTCTCTTCCTAAAGAATGTAAATTCTGATTTGATGATGCCTAAATCATTAAAAATGTTGATCATTTTAGTACTATATCAGGCATAGTTCGACAGTTTGTTTGTTTATTGCTGCACTGCTGTGTTTAGATATCGATGAATGCATAGGCAATGGTGAGGGTGCAAGCTGCCCAAGTTTCTCTACTTGTAAAAACACTGAAGGAGCTTTTGTTTGTGAATGCATATCTGGCTATTCAAATAGCAGCGAAATAAGCAAGACAACAAGCTGCATTGGTAATATTTCGTTCCGATTTTTAGCATTGACAAACTTTAAACTTAACTATCTCTTGTACTGCAGTCAATTGTTTAGCTTATATTAGCATTTATGTCCTTGCTATTAATATGATTGGTTTTTTTCTAATCAGGCATATTGAAATAATTGTTCAGATACTATCCTGTTAACTTAAGCTCATTTTAAAGATTTCAAATTGTGTTAAGGCATAGCTTGCTTCTTACCTCTTCTCTTCCTAAAGAATGTAAATTCTGATTTGATGATGCCTAAATCATTAAAAATGTTGATCATTTTAGTACTATATCAGGCATAGTTCGACAGTTTGTTTGTTTATTGCTGCACTGCTGTGTTTAGATATCGATGAATGCATAGGCAATGGTGAGGGTGCAAGCTGCCCAAGTTTCTCTACTTGTAAAAACACTGAAGGAGCTTTTGTTTGTGAATGCATATCTGGCTATTCAAATAGCAGCGAAATAAGCAAGACAACAAGCTGCATTGGTAATATTTCGTTCCGATTTTTAGCATTGACAAACTTTAAACTTAACTATCTCTTGTACTGCAGTCAATTGTTTAGCTTATATTAGCATTTATGTCCTTGCTATTAATATGATTGGTTTTTTTCTAATCAGGCATATTGAAATAATTGTTCAGATACTATCCTGTTAACTTAAGCTCATTTTAAAGATTTCAAATTGTGTTAAGGCATAGCTTGCTTCTTACCTCTTCTCTTCCTAAAGAATGTAAATTCTGATTTGATGATGCCTAAATCATTAAAAATGTTGATCATTTTAGTACTATATCAGGCATAGTTCGACAGTTTGTTTGTTTATTGCTGCACTGCTGTGTTTAGATATCGATGAATGCATAGGCAATGGTGAGGGTGCAAGCTGCCCAAGTTTCTCTACTTGTAAAAACACTGAAGGAGCTTTTGTTTGTGAATGCATATCTGGCTATTCAAATAGCAGCGAAATAAGCAAGACAACAAGCTGCATTGGTAATATTTCGTTCCGATTTTTAGCATTGACAAACTTTAAACTTAACTATCTCTTGTACTGCAGTCAATTGTTTAGCTTATATTAGCATTTATGTCCTTGCTATTAATATGATTGGTTTTTTTCTAATCAGGCATATTGAAATAATTGTTCAGATACTATCCTGTTAACTTAAGCTCATTTTAAAGATTTCAAATTGTGTTAAGGCATAGCTTGCTTCTTACCTCTTCTCTTCCTAAAGAATGTAAATTCTGATTTGATGATGCCTAAATCATTAAAAATGTTGATCATTTTAGTACTATATCAGGCATAGTTCGACAGTTTGTTTGTTTATTGCTGCACTGCTGTGTTTAGATATCGATGAATGCATAGGCAATGGTGAGGGTGCAAGCTGCCCAAGTTTCTCTACTTGTAAAAACACTGAAGGAGCTTTTGTTTGTGAATGCATATCTGGCTATTCAAATAGCAGCGAAATAAGCAAGACAACAAGCTGCATTGGTAATATTTCGTTCCGATTTTTAGCATTGACAAACTTTAAACTTAACTATCTCTTGTACTGCAGTCAATTGTTTAGCTTATATTAGCATTTATGTCCTTGCTATTAATATGATTGGTTTTTTTCTAATCAGGCATATTGAAATAATTGTTCAGATACTATCCTGTTAACTTAAGCTCATTTTAAAGATTTCAAATTGTGTTAAGGCATAGCTTGCTTCTTACCTCTTCTCTTCCTAAAGAATGTAAATTCTGATTTGATGATGCCTAAATCATTAAAAATGTTGATCATTTTAGTACTATATCAGGCATAGTTCGACAGTTTGTTTGTTTATTGCTGCACTGCTGTGTTTAGATATCGATGAATGCATAGGCAATGGTGAGGGTGCAAGCTGCCCAAGTTTCTCTACTTGTAAAAACACTGAAGGAGCTTTTGTTTGTGAATGCATATCTGGCTATTCAAATAGCAGCGAAATAAGCAAGACAACAAGCTGCATTGGTAATATTTCGTTCCGATTTTTAGCATTGACAAACTTTAAACTTAACTATCTCTTGTACTGCAGTCAATTGTTTAGCTTATATTAGCATTTATGTCCTTGCTATTAATATGATTGGTTTTTTTCTAATCAGGCATATTGAAATAATTGTTCAG
Organism: Hydra viridissima; assembly: GCF_058129835.1. Taxonomy (NCBI): domain Eukaryota; kingdom Metazoa; phylum Cnidaria; class Hydrozoa; order Anthoathecata; family Hydridae; genus Hydra; species Hydra viridissima. The sequence goes on along the minus strand of NW_028324307.1, from coordinate 13,585,402 downwards.
ATACTATCCTGTTAACTTAAGCTCATTTTAAAGATTTCAAATTGTGTTAAGGCATAGCTTGCTTCTTACCTCTTCTCTTCCTAAAGAATGTAAATTCTGATTTGATGATGCCTAAATCATTAAAAATGTTGATCATTTTAGTACTATATCAGGCATAGTTCGACAGTTTGTTTGTTTATTGCTGCACTGCTGTGTTTAGATATCGATGAATGCATAGGCAATGGTGAGGGTGCAAGCTGCCCAAGTTTCTCTACTTGTAAAAACACTGAAGGAGCTTTTGTTTGTGAATGCATATCTGGCTATTCAAATAGCAGCGAAATAAGCAAGACAACAAGCTGCATTGGTAATATTTCGTTCCGATTTTTAGCATTGACAAACTTTAAACTTAACTATCTCTTGTACTGCAGTCAATTGTTTAGCTTATATTAGCATTTATGTCCTTGCTATTAATATGATTGGTTTTTTTCTAATCAGGCATATTGAAATAATTGTTCAGATACTATCCTGTTAACTTAAGCTCATTTTAAAGATTTCAAATTGTGTTAAGGCATAGCTTGCTTCTTACCTCTTCTCTTCCTAAAGAATGTAAATTCTGATTTGATGATGCCTAAATCATTAAAAATGTTGATCATTTTAGTACTATATCAGGCATAGTTCGACAGTTTGTTTGTTTATTGCTGCACTGCTGTGTTTAGATATCGATGAATGCATAGGCAATGGTGAGGGTGCAAGCTGCCCAAGTTTCTCTACTTGTAAAAACACTGAAGGAGCTTTTGTTTGTGAATGCATATCTGGCTATTCAAATAGCAGCGAAATAAGCAAGACAACAAGCTGCATTGGTAATATTTCGTTCCGATTTTTAGCATTGACAAACTTTAAACTTAACTATCTCTTGTACTGCAGTCAATTGTTTAGCTTATATTAGCATTTATGTCCTTGCTATTAATATGATTGGTTTTTTTCTAATCAGGCATATTGAAATAATTGTTCAGATACTATCCTGTTAACTTAAGCTCATTTTAAAGATTTCAAATTGTGTTAAGGCATAGCTTGCTTCTTACCTCTTCTCTTCCTAAAGAATGTAAATTCTGATTTGATGATGCCTAAATCATTAAAAATGTTGATCATTTTAGTACTATATCAGGCATAGTTCGACAGTTTGTTTGTTTATTGCTGCACTGCTGTGTTTAGATATCGATGAATGCATAGGCAATGGTGAGGGTGCAAGCTGCCCAAGTTTCTCTACTTGTAAAAACACTGAAGGAGCTTTTGTTTGTGAATGCATATCTGGCTATTCAAATAGCAGCGAAATAAGCAAGACAACAAGCTGCATTGGTAATATTTCGTTCCGATTTTTAGCATTGACAAACTTTAAACTTAACTATCTCTTGTACTGCAGTCAATTGTTTAGCTTATATTAGCATTTATGTCCTTGCTATTAATATGATTGGTTTTTTTCTAATCAGGCATATTGAAATAATTGTTCAGATACTATCCTGTTAACTTAAGCTCATTTTAAAGATTTCAAATTGTGTTAAGGCATAGCTTGCTTCTTACCTCTTCTCTTCCTAAAGAATGTAAATTCTGATTTGATGATGCCTAAATCATTAAAAATGTTGATCATTTTAGTACTATATCAGGCATAGTTCGACAGTTTGTTTGTTTATTGCTGCACTGCTGTGTTTAGATATCGATGAATGCATAGGCAATGGTGAGGGTGCAAGCTGCCCAAGTTTCTCTACTTGTAAAAACACTGAAGGAGCTTTTGTTTGTGAATGCATATCTGGCTATTCAAATAGCAGCGAAATAAGCAAGACAACAAGCTGCATTGGTAATATTTCGTTCCGATTTTTAGCATTGACAAACTTTAAACTTAACTATCTCTTGTACTGCAGTCAATTGTTTAGCTTATATTAGCATTTATGTCCTTGCTATTAATATGATTGGTTTTTTTCTAATCAGGCATATTGAAATAATTGTTCAGATACTATCCTGTTAACTTAAGCTCATTTTAAAGATTTCAAATTGTGTTAAGGCATAGCTTGCTTCTTACCTCTTCTCTTCCTAAAGAATGTAAATTCTGATTTGATGATGCCTAAATCATTAAAAATGTTGATCATTTTAGTACTATATCAGGCATAGTTCGACAGTTTGTTTGTTTATTGCTGCACTGCTGTGTTTAGATATCGATGAATGCATAGGCAATGGTGAGGGTGCAAGCTGCCCAAGTTTCTCTACTTGTAAAAACACTGAAGGAGCTTTTGTTTGTGAATGCATATCTGGCTATTCAAATAGCAGCGAAATAAGCAAGACAACAAGCTGCATTGGTAATATTTCGTTCCGATTTTTAGCATTGACAAACTTTAAACTTAACTATCTCTTGTACTGCAGTCAATTGTTTAGCTTATATTAGCATTTATGTCCTTGCTATTAATATGATTGGTTTTTTTCTAATCAGGCATATTGAAATAATTGTTCAGATACTATCCTGTTAACTTAAGCTCATTTTAAAGATTTCAAATTGTGTTAAGGCATAGCTTGCTTCTTACCTCTTCTCTTCCTAAAGAATGTAAATTCTGATTTGATGATGCCTAAATCATTAAAAATGTTGATCATTTTAGTACTATATCAGGCATAGTTCGACAGTTTGTTTGTTTATTGCTGCACTGCTGTGTTTAGATATCGATGAATGCATAGGCAATGGTGAGGGTGCAAGCTGCCCAAGTTTCTCTACTTGTAAAAACACTGAAGGAGCTTTTGTTTGTGAATGCATATCTGGCTATTCAAATAGCAGCGAAATAAGCAAGACAACAAGCTGCATTGGTAATATTTCGTTCCGATTTTTAGCATTGACAAACTTTAAACTTAACTATCTCTTGTACTGCAGTCAATTGTTTAGCTTATATTAGCATTTATGTCCTTGCTATTAATATGATTGGTTTTTTTCTAATCAGGCATATTGAAATAATTGTTCAGATACTATCCTGTTAACTTAAGCTCATTTTAAAGATTTCAAATTGTGTTAAGGCATAGCTTGCTTCTTACCTCTTCTCTTCCTAAAGAATGTAAATTCTGATTTGATGATGCCTAAATCATTAAAAATGTTGATCATTTTAGTACTATATCAGGCATAGTTCGACAGTTTGTTTGTTTATTGCTGCACTGCTGTGTTTAGATATCGATGAATGCATAGGCAATGGTGAGGGTGCAAGCTGCCCAAGTTTCTCTACTTGTAAAAACACTGAAGGAGCTTTTGTTTGTGAATGCATATCTGGCTATTCAAATAGCAGCGAAATAAGCAAGACAACAAGCTGCATTGGTAATATTTCGTTCCGATTTTTAGCATTGACAAACTTTAAACTTAACTATCTCTTGTACTGCAGTCAATTGTTTAGCTTATATTAGCATTTATGTCCTTGCTATTAATATGATTGGTTTTTTTCTAATCAGGCATATTGAAATAATTGTTCAGATACTATCCTGTTAACTTAAGCTCATTTTAAAGATTTCAAATTGTGTTAAGGCATAGCTTGCTTCTTACCTCTTCTCTTCCTAAAGAATGTAAATTCTGATTTGATGATGCCTAAATCATTAAAAATGTTGATCATTTTAGTACTATATCAGGCATAGTTCGACAGTTTGTTTGTTTATTGCTGCACTGCTGTGTTTAGATATCGATGAATGCATAGGCAATGGTGAGGGTGCAAGCTGCCCAAGTTTCTCTACTTGTAAAAACACTGAAGGAGCTTTTGTTTGTGAATGCATATCTGGCTATTCAAATAGCAGCGAAATAAGCAAGACAACAAGCTGCATTGGTAATATTTCGTTCCGATTTTTAGCATTGACAAACTTTAAACTTAACTATCTCTTGTACTGCAGTCAATTGTTTAGCTTATATTAGCATTTATGTCCTTGCTATTAATATGATTGGTTTTTTTCTAATCAGGCATATTGAAATAATTGTTCAGATACTATCCTGTTAACTTAAGCTCATTTTAAAGATTTCAAATTGTGTTAAGGCATAGCTTGCTTCTTACCTCTTCTCTTCCTAAAGAATGTAAATTCTGATTTGATGATGCCTAAATCATTAAAAATGTTGATCATTTTAGTACTATATCAGGCATAGTTCGACAGTTTGTTTGTTTATTGCTGCACTGCTGTGTTTAGATATCGATGAATGCATAGGCAATGGTGAGGGTGCAAGCTGCCCAAGTTTCTCTACTTGTAAAAACACTGAAGGAGCTTTTGTTTGTGAATGCATATCTGGCTATTCAAATAGCAGCGAAATAAGCAAGACAACAAGCTGCATTGGTAATATTTCGTTCCGATTTTTAGCATTGACAAACTTTAAACTTAACTATCTCTTGTACTGCAGTCAATTGTTTAGCTTATATTAGCATTTATGTCCTTGCTATTAATATGATTGGTTTTTTTCTAATCAGGCATATTGAAATAATTGTTCAGATACTATCCTGTTAACTTAAGCTCATTTTAAAGATTTCAAATTGTGTTAAGGCATAGCTTGCTTCTTACCTCTTCTCTTCCTAAAGAATGTAAATTCTGATTTGATGATGCCTAAATCATTAAAAATGTTGATCATTTTAGTACTATATCAGGCATAGTTCGACAGTTTGTTTGTTTATTGCTGCACTGCTGTGTTTAGATATCGATGAATGCATAGGCAATGGTGAGGGTGCAAGCTGCCCAAGTTTCTCTACTTGTAAAAACACTGAAGGAGCTTTTGTTTGTGAATGCATATCTGGCTATTCAAATAGCAGCGAAATAAGCAAGACAACAAGCTGCATTGGTAATATTTCGTTCCGATTTTTAGCATTGACAAACTTTAAACTTAACTATCTCTTGTACTGCAGTCAATTGTTTAGCTTATATTAGCATTTATGTCCTTGCTATTAATATGATTGGTTTTTTTCTAATCAGGCATATTGAAATAATTGTTCAGATACTATCCTGTTAACTTAAGCTCATTTTAAAGATTTCAAATTGTGTTAAGGCATAGCTTGCTTCTTACCTCTTCTCTTCCTAAAGAATGTAAATTCTGATTTGATGATGCCTAAATCATTAAAAATGTTGATCATTTTAGTACTATATCAGGCATAGTTCGACAGTTTGTTTGTTTATTGCTGCACTGCTGTGTTTAGATATCGATGAATGCATAGGCAATGGTGAGGGTGCAAGCTGCCCAAGTTTCTCTACTTGTAAAAACACTGAAGGAGCTTTTGTTTGTGAATGCATATCTGGCTATTCAAATAGCAGCGAAATAAGCAAGACAACAAGCTGCATTGGTAATATTTCGTTCCGATTTTTAGCATTGACAAACTTTAAACTTAACTATCTCTTGTACTGCAGTCAATTGTTTAGCTTACATTAGCATTTATGTCCTTGCTATTAATATGATTGGTTTTTTTCTAATCAGGCATATTGAAATAATTGTTCAGATACTATCCTGTTAACTTAAGCTCATTTTAAAGATTTCAAATTGTGTTAAGGCATAGCTTGCTTCTTACCTCTTCTCTTCCTAAAGAATGTAAATTCTGATTTGATGATGCCTAAATCATTAAAAATGTTGATCATTTTAGTACTATATCAGGCATAGTTCGACAGTTTGTTTGTTTATTGCTGCACTGCTGTGTTTAGATATCGATGAATGCATAGGCAATGGTGAGGGTGCAAGCTGCCCAAGTTTCTCTACTTGTAAAAACACTGAAGGAGCTTTTGTTTGTGAATGCATATCTGGCTATTCAAATAGCAGCGAAATAAGCAAGACAACAAGCTGCATTGGTAATATTTCGTTCCGATTTTTAGCATTGACAAACTTTAAACTTAACTATCTCTTGTACTGCAGTCAATTGTTTAGCTTATATTAGCATTTATGTCCTTGCTATTAATATGATTGGTTTTTTTCTAATCAGGCATATTGAAATAATTGTTCAGATACTATCCTGTTAACTTAAGCTCATTTTAAAGATTTCAAATTGTGTTAAGGCATAGCTTGCTTCTTACCTCTTCTCTTCCTAAAGAATGTAAATTCTGATTTGATGATGCCTAAATCATTAAAAATGTTGATCATTTTAGTACTATATCAGGCATAGTTCGACAGTTTGTTTGTTTATTGCTGCACTGCTGTGTTTAGATATCGATGAATGCATAGGCAATGGTGAGGGTGCAAGCTGCCCAAGTTTCTCTACTTGTAAAAACACTGAAGGAGCTTTTGTTTGTGAATGCATATCTGGCTATTCAAATAGCAGCGAAATAAGCAAGACAACAAGCTGCATTGGTAATATTTCGTTCCGATTTTTAGCATTGACAAACTTTAAACTTAACTATCTCTTGTACTGCAGTCAATTGTTTAGCTTATATTAGCATTTATGTCCTTGCTATTAATATGATTGGTTTTTTTCTAATCAGGCATATTGAAATAATTGTTCAGATACTATCCTGTTAACTTAAGCTCATTTTAAAGATTTCAAATTGTGTTAAGGCATAGCTTGCTTCTTACCTCTTCTCTTCCTAAAGAATGTAAATTCTGATTTGATGATGCCTAAATCATTAAAAATGTTGATCATTTTAGTACTATATCAGGCATAGTTCGACAGTTTGTTTGTTTATTGCTGCACTGCTGTGTTTAGATATCGATGAATGCATAGGCAATGGTGAGGGTGCAAGCTGCCCAAGTTTCTCTACTTGTAAAAACACTGAAGGAGCTTTTGTTTGTGAATGCATATCTGGCTATTCAAATAGCAGCGAAATAAGCAAGACAACAAGCTGCATTGGTAATATTTCGTTCCGATTTTTAGCATTGACAAACTTTAAACTTAACTATCTCTTGTACTGCAGTCAATTGTTTAGCTTATATTAGCATTTATGTCCTTGCTATTAATATGATTGGTTTTTTTCTAATCAGGCATATTGAAATAATTGTTCAGATACTATCCTGTTAACTTAAGCTCATTTTAAAGATTTCAAATTGTGTTAAGGCATAGCTTGCTTCTTACCTCTTCTCTTCCTAAAGAATGTAAATTCTGATTTGATGATGCCTAAATCATTAAAAATGTTGATCATTTTAGTACTATATCAGGCATAGTTCGACAGTTTGTTTGTTTATTGCTGCACTGCTGTGTTTAGATATCGATGAATGCATAGGCAATGGTGAGGGTGCAAGCTGCCCAAGTTTCTCTACTTGTAAAAACACTGAAGGAGCTTTTGTTTGTGAATGCATATCTGGCTATTCAAATAGCAGCGAAATAAGCAAGACAACAAGCTGCATTGGTAATATTTCGTTCCGATTTTTAGCATTGACAAACTTTAAACTTAACTATCTCTTGTACTGCAGTCAATTGTTTAGCTTATATTAGCATTTATGTCCTTGCTATTAATATGATTGGTTTTTTTCTAATCAGGCATATTGAAATAATTGTTCAGATACTATCCTGTTAACTTAAGCTCATTTTAAAGATTTCAAATTGTGTTAAGGCATAGCTTGCTTCTTACCTCTTCTCTTCCTAAAGAATGTAAATTCTGATTTGATGATGCCTAAATCATTAAAAATGTTGATCATTTTAGTACTATATCAGGCATAGTTCGACAGTTTGTTTGTTTATTGCTGCACTGCTGTGTTTAGATATCGATGAATGCATAGGCAATGGTGAGGGTGCAAGCTGCCCAAGTTTCTCTACTTGTAAAAACACTGAAGGAGCTTTTGTTTGTGAATGCATATCTGGCTATTCAAATAGCAGCGAAATAAGCAAGACAACAAGCTGCATTGGTAATATTTCGTTCCGATTTTTAGCATTGACAAACTTTAAACTTAACTATCTCTTGTACTGCAGTCAATTGTTTAGCTTATATTAGCATTTATGTCCTTGCTATTAATATGATTGGTTTTTTTCTAATCAGGCATATTGAAATAATTGTTCAGATACTATCCTGTTAACTTAAGCTCATTTTAAAGATTTCAAATTGTGTTAAGGCATAGCTTGCTTCTTACCTCTTCTCTTCCTAAAGAATGTAAATTCTGATTTGATGATGCCTAAATCATTAAAAATGTTGATCATTTTAGTACTATATCAGGCATAGTTCGACAGTTTGTTTGTTTATTGCTGCACTGCTGTGTTTAGATATCGATGAATGCATAGGCAATGGTGAGGGTGCAAGCTGCCCAAGTTTCTCTACTTGTAAAAACACTGAAGGAGCTTTTGTTTGTGAATGCATATCTGGCTATTCAAATAGCAGCGAAATAAGCAAGACAACAAGCTGCATTGGTAATATTTCGTTCCGATTTTTAGCATTGACAAACTTTAAACTTAACTATCTCTTGTACTGCAGTCAATTGTTTAGCTTATATTAGCATTTATGTCCTTGCTATTAATATGATTGGTTTTTTTCTAATCAGGCATATTGAAATAATTGTTCAGATACTATCCTGTTAACTTAAGCTCATTTTAAAGATTTCAAATTGTGTTAAGGCATAGCTTGCTTCTTACCTCTTCTCTTCCTAAAGAATGTAAATTCTGATTTGATGATGCCTAAATCATTAAAAATGTTGATCATTTTAGTACTATATCAGGCATAGTTCGACAGTTTGTTTGTTTATTGCTGCACTGCTGTGTTTAGATATCGATGAATGCATAGGCAATGGTGAGGGTGCAAGCTGCCCAAGTTTCTCTACTTGTAAAAACACTGAAGGAGCTTTTGTTTGTGAATGCATATCTGGCTATTCAAATAGCAGCGAAATAAGCAAGACAACAAGCTGCATTGGTAATATTTCGTTCCGATTTTTAGCATTGACAAACTTTAAACTTAACTATCTCTTGTACTGCAGTCAATTGTTTAGCTTACATTAGCATTTATGTCCTTGCTATTAATATGATTGGTTTTTTTCTAATCAGGCATATTGAAATAATTGTTCAGATACTATCCTGTTAACTTAAGCTCATTTTAAAGATTTCAAATTGTGTTAAGGCATAGCTTGCTTCTTACCTCTTCTCTTCCTAAAGAATGTAAATTCTGATTTGATGATGCCTAAATCATTAAAAATGTTGATCATTTTAGTACTATATCAGGCATAGTTCGACAGTTTGTTTGTTTATTGCTGCACTGCTGTGTTTAGATATCGATGAATGCATAGGCAATGGTGAGGGTGCAAGCTGCCCAAGTTTCTCTACTTGTAAAAACACTGAAGGAGCTTTTGTTTGTGAATGCATATCTGGCTATTCAAATAGCAGCGAAATAAGCAAGACAACAAGCTGCATTGGTAATATTTCGTTCCGATTTTTAGCATTGACAAACTTTAAACTTAACTATCTCTTGTACTGCAGTCAATTGTTTAGCTTACATTAGCATTTATGTCCTTGCTATTAATATGATTGGTTTTTTTCTAATCAGGCATATTGAAATAATTGTTCAGATACTATCCTGTTAACTTAAGCTCATTTTAAAGATTTCAAATTGTGTTAAGGCATAGCTTGCTTCTTACCTCTTCTCTTCCTAAAGAATGTAAATTCTGATTTGATGATGCCTAAATCATTAAAAATGTTGATCATTTTAGTACTATATCAGGCATAGTTCGACAGTTTGTTTGTTTATTGCTGCACTGCTGTGTTTAGATATCGATGAATGCATAGGCAATGGTGAGGGTGCAAGCTGCCCAAGTTTCTCTACTTGTAAAAACACTGAAGGAGCTTTTGTTTGTGAATGCATATCTGGCTATTCAAATAGCAGCGAAATAAGCAAGACAACAAGCTGCATTGGTAATATTTCGTTCCGATTTTTAGCATTGACAAACTTTAAACTTAACTATCTCTTGTACTGCAGTCAATTGTTTAGCTTGTATTAGCATTTATGTCCTTGCTATTAATATGATTGGTTTTTTTCTAATCAGGCATATTGAAATAATTGTTCAGATACTATCCTGTTAACTTAAGCTCATTTTAAAGATTTCAAATTGTGTTAAGGCATAGCTTGCTTCTTACCTCTTCTCTTCCTAAAGAATGTAAATTCTGATTTGATGATGCCTAAATCATTAAAAATGTTGATCATTTTAGTACTATATCAGGCATAGTTCGACAGTTTGTTTGTTTATTGCTGCACTGCTGTGTTTAGATATCGATGAATGCATAGGCAATGGTGAGGGTGCAAGCTGCCCAAGTTTCTCTACTTGTAAAAACACTGAAGGAGCTTTTGTTTGTGAATGCATATCTGGCTATTCAAATAGCAGCGAAATAAGCAAGACAACAAGCTGCATTGGTAATATTTCGTTCCGATTTTTAGCATTGACAAACTTTAAACTTAACTATCTCTTGTACTGCAGTCAATTGTTTAGCTTGTATTAGCATTTATGTCCTTGCTATTAATATGATTGGTTTTTTTCTAATCAGGCATATTGAAATAATTGTTCAGATACTATCCTGTTAACTTAAGCTCATTTTAAAGATTTCAAATTGTGTTAAGGCATAGCTTGCTTCTTACCTCTTCTCTTCCTAAAGAATGTAAATTCTGATTTGATGATGCCTAAATCATTAAAAATGTTGATCATTTTAGTACTATATCAGGCATAGTTCGACAGTTTGTTTGTTTATTGCTGCACTGCTGTGTTTAGATATCGATGAATGCATAGGCAATGGTGAGGGTGCAAGCTGCCCAAGTTTCTCTACTTGTAAAAACACTGAAGGAGCTTTTGTTTGTGAATGCATATCTGGCTATTCAAATAGCAGCGAAATAAGCAAGACAACAAGCTGCATTGGTAATATTTCGTTCCGATTTTTAGCATTGACAAACTTTAAACTTAACTATCTCTTGTACTGCAGTCAATTGTTTAGCTTACATTAGCATTTATGTCCTTGCTATTAATATGATTGGTTTTTTTCTAATCAGGCATATTGAAATAATTGTTCAGATACTATCCTGTTAACTTAAGCTCATTTTAAAGATTTCAAATTGTGTTAAGGCATAGCTTGCTTCTTACCTCTTCTCTTCCTAAAGAATGTAAATTCTGATTTGATGATGCCTAAATCATTAAAAATGTTGATCATTTTAGTACTATATCAGGCATAGTTCGACAGTTTGTTTGTTTATTGCTGCACTGCTGTGTTTAGATATCGATGAATGCATAGGCAATGGTGAGGGTGCAAGCTGCCCAAGTTTCTCTACTTGTAAAAACACTGAAGGAGCTTTTGTTTGTGAATGCATATCTGGCTATTCAAATAGCAGCGAAATAAGCAAGACAACAAGCTGCATTGGTAATATTTCGTTCCGATTTTTAGCATTGACAAACTTTAAACTTAACTATCTCTTGTACTGCAGTCAATTGTTTAGCTTGTATTAGCATTTATGTCCTTGCTATTAATATGATTGGTTTTTTTCTAATCAGGCATATTGAAATAATTGTTCAGATACTATCCTGTTAACTTAAGCTCATTTTAAAGATTTCAAATTGTGTTAAGGCATAGCTTGCTTCTTACCTCTTCTCTTCCTAAAGAATGTAAATTCTGATTTGATGATGCCTAAATCATTAAAAATGTTGATCATTTTAGTACTATATCAGGCATAGTTCGACAGTTTGTTTGTTTATTGCTGCACTGCTGTGTTTAGATATCGATGAATGCATAGGCAATGGTGAGGGTGCAAGCTGCCCAAGTTTCTCTACTTGTAAAAACACTGAAGGAGCTTTTGTTTGTGAATGCATATCTGGCTATTCAAATAGCAGCGAAATAAGCAAGACAACAAGCTGCATTGGTAATATTTCGTTCCGATTTTTAGCATTGACAAACTTTAAACTTAACTATCTCTTGTACTGCAGTCAATTGTTTAGCTTACATTAGCATTTATGTCCTTGCTATTAATATGATTGGTTTTTTTCTAATCAGGCATATTGAAATAATTGTTCAGATACTATCCTGTTAACTTAAGCTCATTTTAAAGATTTCAAATTGTGTTAAGGCATAGCTTGCTTCTTACCTCTTCTCTTCCTAAAGAATGTAAATTCTGATTTGATGATGCCTAAATCATTAAAAATGTTGATCATTTTAGTACTATATCAGGCATAGTTCGACAGTTTGTTTGTTTATTGCTGCACTGCTGTGTTTAGATATCGATCTCTGCATAGGCAATGGTGAGGGTGCAAGCTGCCCAAGTTTCTCTACTTGTAAAAACACTGAAGGAGCTTTTGTTTGTGAATGCATATCTGGCTATTCAAATAGCAGCGAAATAAGCAAGACAACAAGCTGCATTGGTAATATTTCGTTCCGATTTTTAGCATTGACAAACTTTAAACTTAACTATCTCTTGTACTGCAGTCAATTGTTTAGCTTACATTAGCATTTATGTCCTTGCTATTAATATGATTGGTTTTTTTCTAATCAGGCATATTGAAATAATTGTTCAGATACTATCCTGTTAACTTAAGCTCATTTTAAAGATTTCAAATTGTGTTAAGGCATAGCTTGCTTCTTACCTCTTCTCTTCCTAAAGAATGTAAATTCTGATTTGATGATGCCTAAATCATTAAAAATGTTGATCATTTTAGTACTATATCAGGCATAGTTCGACAGTTTGTTTGTTTATTGCTGCACTGCTGTGTTTAGATATCGATGAATGCATAGGCAATGGTGAGGGTGCAAGCTGCCCAAGTTTCTCTACTTGTAAAAACACTGAAGGAGCTTTTGTTTGTGAATGCATATCTGGCTATTCAAATAGCAGCGAAATAAGCAAGACAACAAGCTGCATTGGTAATATTTCGTTCCGATTTTTAGCATTGACAAACTTTAAACTAACTATCTCTTGTACTGCAGTCAATTGTTTAGCTTACATTAGCATTTATGTCCTTGCTATTAATATGATTGGTTTTTTTCTAATCAGGCATATTGAAATAATTGTTCAGATACTATCCTGTTAACTTAAGCTCATTTTAAAGATTTCAAATTGTGTTAAGGCATAGCTTGCTTCTTACCTCTTCTCTTCCTAAAGAATGTAAATTCTGATTTGATGATGCCTAAATCATTAAAAATGTTGATCATTTTAGTACTATATCAGGCATAGTTCGACAGTTTGTTTGTTTATTGCTGCACTGCTGTGTTTAGATATCGATGAATGCATAGGCAATGGTGAGGGTGCAAGCTGCCCAAGTTTCTCTACTTGTAAAAACACTGAAGGAGCTTTTGTTTGTGAATGCATATCTGGCTATTCAAATAGCAGCGAAATAAGCAAGACAACAAGCTGCATTGGTAATATTTCGTTCCGATTTTTAGCATTGACAAACTTTAAACTTAACTATCTCTTGTACTGCAGTCAATTGTTTAGCTTACATTAGCATTTATGTCCTTGCTATTAATATGATTGGTTTTTTTCTAATCAGGCATATTGAAATAATTGTTCAGATACTATCCTGTTAACTTAAGCTCATTTTAAAGATTTCAAATTGTGTTAAGGCATAGCTTGCTTCTTACCTCTTCTCTTCCTAAAGAATGTAAATTCTGATTTGATGATGCCTAAATCATTAAAAATGTTGATCATTTTAGTACTATATCAGGCATAGTTCGACAGTTTGTTTGTTTATTGCTGCACTGCTGTGTTTAGATATCGATGAATGCATAGGCAATGGTGAGGGTGCAAGCTGCCCAAGTTTCTCTACTTGTAAAAACACTGAAGGAGCTTTTGTTTGTGAATGCATATCTGGCTATTCAAATAGCAGCGAAATAAGCAAGACAACAAGCTGCATTGGTAATATTTCGTTCCGATTTTTAGCATTGACAAACTTTAAACTTAACTATCTCTTGTACTGCAGTCAATTGTTTAGCTTATATTAGCATTTATGTCCTTGCTATTAATATGATTGGTTTTTTTCTAATCAGGCATATTGAAATAATTGTTCAGATACTATCCTGTTAACTTAAGCTCATTTTAAAGATTTCAAATTGTGTTAAGGCATAGCTTGCTTCTTACCTCTTCTCTTCCTAAAGAATGTAAATTCTGATTTGATGATGCCTAAATCATTAAAAATGTTGATCATTTTAGTACTATATCAGGCATAGTTCGACAGTTTGTTTGTTTATTGCTGCACTGCTGTGTTTAGATATCGATGAATGCATAGGCAATGGTGAGGGTGCAAGCTGCCCAAGTTTCTCTACTTGTAAAAACACTGAAGGAGCTTTTGTTTGTGAATGCATATCTGGCTATTCAAATAGCAGCGAAATAAGCAAGACAACAAGCTGCATTGGTAATATTTCGTTCCGATTTTTAGCATTGACAAACTTTAAACTTAACTATCTCTTGTACTGCAGTCAATTGTTTAGCTTATATTAGCATTTATGTCCTTGCTATTAATATGATTGGTTTTTTTCTAATCAGGCATATTGAAATAATTGTTCAGATACTATCCTGTTAACTTAAGCTCATTTTAAAGATTTCAAATTGTGTTAAGGCATAGCTTGCTTCTTACCTCTTCTCTTCCTAAAGAATGTAAATTCTGATTTGATGATGCCTAAATCATTAAAAATGTTGATCATTTTAGTACTATATCAGGCATAGTTCGACAGTTTGTTTGTTTATTGCTGCACTGCTGTGTTTAGATATCGATGAATGCATAGGCAATGGTGAGGGTGCAAGCTGCCCAAGTTTCTCTACTTGTAAAAACACTGAAGGAGCTTTTGTTTGTGAATGCATATCTGGCTATTCAAATAGCAGCGAAATAAGCAAGACAACAAGCTGCATTGGTAATATTTCGTTCCGATTTTTAGCATTGACAAACTTTAAACTTAACTATCTCTTGTACTGCAGTCAATTGTTTAGCTTATATTAGCATTTATGTCCTTGCTATTAATATGATTGGTTTTTTTCTAATCAGGCATATTGAAATAATTGTTCAGATACTATCCTGTTAACTTAAGCTCATTTTAAAGATTTCAAATTGTGTTAAGGCATAGCTTGCTTCTTACCTCTTCTCTTCCTAAAGAATGTAAATTCTGATTTGATGATGCCTAAATCATTAAAAATGTTGATCATTTTAGTACTATATCAGGCATAGTTCGACAGTTTGTTTGTTTATTGCTGCACTGCTGTGTTTAGATATCGATGAATGCATAGGCAATGGTGAGGGGTGCAAGCTGCCCAAGTTTCTCTACTTGTAAAAACACTGAAGGAGCTTTTGTTTGTGAATGCATATCTGGCTATTCAAATAGCAGCGAAATAAGCAAGACAACAAGCTGCATTGGTAATATTTCGTTCCGATTTTTAGCATTGACAAACTTTAAACTTAACTATCTCTTGTACTGCAGTCAATTGTTTAGCTTATATTAGCATTTATGTCCTTGCTATTAATATGATTGGTTTTTTTCTAATCAGGCATATTGAAATAATTGTTCAGATACTATCCTGTTAACTTAAGCTCATTTTAAAGATTTCAAATTGTGTTAAGGCATAGCTTGCTTCTTACCTCTTCTCTTCCTAAAGAATGTAAATTCTGATTTGATGATGCCTAAATCATTAAAATGTTGATCATTTTAGTACTATATCAGGCATAGTTCGACAGTTTGTTTGTTTATTGCTGCACTGCTGTGTTAGATATCGATGAATGCATAGGCAATGGTGAGGGTGCAAGCTGCCCAAGTTTCTCTACTTGTAAAAACACTGAAGGAGCTTTTGTTTTGTGAATGCATATCTGGCTATTCAAATAGCAGCGAAATAAGCAAGACAACAAGCTGCATTGGTAATATTTCGTTCCGATTTTTAGCATTGACAAACTTTAAACTTAACTATCTCTTGTACTGCAGTCAATTGTTTAGCTATATTAGCATTTATGTCCTTGCTATTAATATGATTGGTTTTTTTCTAATCAGGCATATTGAAATAATTGTTCAGATACTATCCTGTTAACTTAAGCTCATTTTAAAGATTTCAAATTGTGTTAAGGCATAGCTTGCTTCTTACCTCTTCTCTTCCTAAAGAATGTAAATTCTGATTTGATGATGCCTAAATCATTAAAAATGTTGATCATTTTAGTACTATATCAGGCATAGTTCGACAGTTTGTTTGTTTATTGCATCTCTCTGCTGTGTTTAGATATCGATGAATGCATAGGCAATGGTGAGGGTGCAAGCTGCCCAAGTTTCTCTACTTGTAAAAACACTGAAGGAGCTTTTGTTTGTGAATGCATATCTGGCTATTCAAATAGCAGCGAAATAAGCAAGACAACAAGCTGCATTGGTAATATTTCGTTCCGATTTTTTAGCATTGACAAACTTTAAACTTAACTATCTCTTGTACTGCAGTCAATTGTTTAGCTTACATTAGCATTTATGTCCTTGCTATTAATATGATTGGTTTTTTTCTAATCAGGCATATTGAAATAATTGTTCAGATACTATCCTGTTAACTTAAGCTCATTTTAAAGATTTCAAATTGTGTTAAGGCATAGCTTGCTTCTTACCTCTTCTCTTCCTAAAGAATGTAAATTCTGATTTGATGATGCCTAAATCATTAAAAATGTTGATCATTTTAGTACTATATCAGGCATAGTTCGACAGTTTGTTTGTTTATTGCTGCACTGCTGTGTTTAGATATCGATGAATGCATAGGCAATGGTGAGGGTGCAAGCTGCCCAAGTTTCTCTACTTGTAAAAACACTGAAGGAGCTTTTGTTTGTGAATGCATATCTGGCTATTCAAATAGCAGCGAAATAAGCAAGACAACAAGCTGCATTGGTAATATTTCGTTCCGATTTTTAGCATTGACAAACTTTAAACTTAACTATCTCTTGTACTGCAGTCAATTGTTTAGCTTATATTAGCATTTATGTCCTTGCTATTAATATGATTGGTTTTTTTCTAATCAGGCATATTGAAATAATTGTTCAGATACTATCCTGTTAACTTAAGCTCATTTTAAAGATTTCAAATTGTGTTAAGGCATAGCTTGCTTCTTACCTCTTCTCTTCCTAAAGAATGTAAATTCTGATTTGATGATGCCTAAATCATTAAAAATGTTGATCATTTTAGTACTATATCAGGCATAGTTCGACAGTTTGTTTGTTTATTGCTGCACTGCTGTGTTTAGATATCGATGAATGCATAGGCAATGGTGAGGGTGCAAGCTGCCCAAGTTTCTCTACTTGTAAAAACACTGAAGGAGCTTTTGTTTGTGAATGCATATCTGGCTATTCAAATAGCAGCGAAATAAGCAAGACAACAATAAGCAAGACAACAAGCTGCATTGGTAATATTTCGTTCCGATTTTTAGCATTGACAAACTTTAAACTTAACTATCTCTTGTACTGCAGTCAATTGTTTAGCTTATATTAGCATTTATGTCCTTGCTATTAATATGATTGGTTTTTTTCTAATCAGGCATATTGAAATAATTGTTCAGATACTATCCTGTTAACTTAAGCTCATTTTAAAGATTTCAAATTGTGTTAAGGCATAGCTTGCTTCTTACCTCTTCTCTTCCTAAAGAATGTAAATTCTGATTTGATGATGCCTAAATCATTAAAAATGTTGATCATTTTAGTACTATATCAGGCATAGTTCGACAGTTTGTTTGTTTATTGCTGCACTGCTGTGTTTAGATATCGATGAATGCATAGGCAATGGTGAGGGTGCAAGCTGCCCAAGTTTCTCTACTTGTAAAAACACTGAAGGAGCTTTTGTTTGTGAATGCATATCTGGCTATTCAAATAGCAGCGAAATAAGCAAGACAACAAGCTGCATTGGTAATATTTCGTTCCGATTTTTAGCATTGACAAACTTTAAACTTAACTATCTCTTGTACTGCAGTCAATTGTTTAGCTTACATTAGCATTTATGTCCTTGCTATTAATATGATTGGTTTTTTTCTAATCAGGCATATTGAAATAATTGTTCAGATACTATCCTGTTAACTTAAGCTCATTTTAAAGATTTCAAATTGTGTTAAGGCATAGCTTGCTTCTTACCTCTTCTCTTCCTAAAGAATGTAAATTCTGATTTGATGATGCCTAAATCATTAAAAATGTTGATCATTTTAGTACTATATCAGGCATAGTTCGACAGTTTGTTTGTTTATTGCTGCACTGCTGTGTTTAGATATCGATGAATGCATAGGCAATGGTGAGGGTGCAAGCTGCCCAAGTTTCTCTACTTGTAAAAACACTGAAGGAGCTTTTGTTTGTGAATGCATATCTGGCTATTCAAATAGCAGCGAAATAAGCAAGACAACAAGCTGCATTGGTAATATTTCGTTCCGATTTTTAGCATTGACAAACTTTAAACTTAACTATCTCTTGTACTGCAGTCAATTGTTTAGCTTGTATTAGCATTTATGTCCTTGCTATTAATATGATTGGTTTTTTTCTAATCAGGCATATTGAAATAATTGTTCAGATACTATCCTGTTAACTTAAGCTCATTTTAAAGATTTCAAATTGTGTTAAGGCATAGCTTGCTTCTTACCTCTTCTCTTCCTAAAGAATGTAAATTCTGATTTGATGATGCCTAAATCATTAAAAATGTTGATCATTTTAGTACTATATCAGGCATAGTTCGACAGTTTGTTTGTTTATTGCTGCACTGCTGTGTTTAGATATCGATGAATGCATAGGCAATGGTGAGGGTGCAAGCTGCCCAAGTTTCTCTACTTGTAAAAACACTGAAGGAGCTTTTGTTTGTGAATGCATATCTGGCTATTCAAATAGCAGCGAAATAAGCAAGACAACAAGCTGCATTGGTAATATTTCGTTCCGATTTTTAGCATTGACAAACTTTAAACTTAACTATCTCTTGTACTGCAGTCAATTGTTTAGCTTGTATTAGCATTTATGTCCTTGCTATTAATATGATTGGTTTTTTTCTAATCAGGCATATTGAAATAATTGTTCAGATACTATCCTGTTAACTTAAGCTCATTTTAAAGATTTCAAATTGTGTTAAGGCATAGCTTGCTTCTTACCTCTTCTCTTCCTAAAGAATGTAAATTCTGATTTGATGATGCCTAAATCATTAAAAATGTTGATCATTTTAGTACTATATCAGGCATAGTTCGACAGTTTGTTTGTTTATTGCTGCACTGCTGTGTTTAGATATCGATGAATGCATAGGCAATGGTGAGGGTGCAAGCTGCCCAAGTTTCTCTACTTGTAAAAACACTGAAGGAGCTTTTGTTTGTGAATGCATATCTGGCTATTCAAATAGCAGCGAAATAAGCAAGACAACAAGCTGCATTGGTAATATTTCGTTCCGATTTTTAGCATTGACAAACTTTAAACTTAACTATCTCTTGTACTGCAGTCAATTGTTTAGCTTACATTAGCATTTATGTCCTTGCTATTAATATGATTGGTTTTTTTCTAATCAGGCATATTGAAATAATTGTTCAGATACTATCCTGTTAACTTAAGCTCATTTTAAAGATTTCAAATTGTGTTAAGGCATAGCTTGCTTCTTACCTCTTCTCTTCCTAAAGAATGTAAATTCTGATTTGATGATGCCTAAATCATTAAAAATGTTGATCATTTTAGTACTATATCAGGCATAGTTCGACAGTTTGTTTGTTTATTGCTGCACTGCTGTGTTTAGATATCGATGAATGCATAGGCAATGGTGAGGGTGCAAGCTGCCCAAGTTTCTCTACTTGTAAAAACACTGAAGGAGCTTTTGTTTGTGAATGCATATCTGGCTATTCAAATAGCAGCGAAATAAGCAAGACAACAAGCTGCATTGGTAATATTTCGTTCCGATTTTTAGCATTGACAAACTTTAAACTTAACTATCTCTTGTACTGCAGTCAATTGTTTAGCTTGTATTAGCATTTATGTCCTTGCTATTAATATGATTGGTTTTTTTCTAATCAGGCATATTGAAATAATTGTTCAGATACTATCCTGTTAACTTAAGCTCATTTTAAAGATTTCAAATTGTGTTAAGGCATAGCTTGCTTCTTACCTCTTCTCTTCCTAAAGAATGTAAATTCTGATTTGATGATGCCTAAATCATTAAAAATGTTGATCATTTTAGTACTATATCAGGCATAGTTCGACAGTTTGTTTGTTTATTGCTGCACTGCTGTGTTTAGATATCGATGAATGCATAGGCAATGGTGAGGGTGCAAGCTGCCCAAGTTTCTCTACTTGTAAAAACACTGAAGGAGCTTTTGTTTGTGAATGCATATCTGGCTATTCAAATAGCAGCGAAATAAGCAAGACAACAAGCTGCATTGGTAATATTTCGTTCCGATTTTTAGCATTGACAAACTTTAAACTTAACTATCTCTTGTACTGCAGTCAATTGTTTAGCTTACATTAGCATTTATGTCCTTGCTATTAATATGATTGGTTTTTTTCTAATCAGGCATATTGAAATAATTGTTCAGATACTATCCTGTTAACTTAAGCTCATTTTAAAGATTTCAAATTGTGTTAAGGCATAGCTTGCTTCTTACCTCTTCTCTTCCTAAAGAATGTAAATTCTGATTTGATGATGCCTAAATCATTAAAAATGTTGATCATTTTAGTACTATATCAGGCATAGTTCGACAGTTTGTTTGTTTATTGCTGCACTGCTGTGTTTAGATATCGATGAATGCATAGGCAATGGTGAGGGTGCAAGCTGCCCAAGTTTCTCTACTTGTAAAAACACTGAAGGAGCTTTTGTTTGTGAATGCATATCTGGCTATTCAAATAGCAGCGAAATAAGCAAGACAACAAGCTGCATTGGTAATATTTCGTTCCGATTTTTAGCATTGACAAACTTTAAACTTAACTATCTCTTGTACTGCAGTCAATTGTTTAGCTTACATTAGCATTTATGTCCTTGCTATTAATATGATTGGTTTTTTTCTAATCAGGCATATTGAAATAATTGTTCAGATACTATCCTGTTAACTTAAGCTCATTTTAAAGATTTCAAATTGTGTTAAGGCATAGCTTGCTTCTTACCTCTTCTCTTCCTAAAGAATGTAAATTCTGATTTGATGATGCCTAAATCATTAAAAATGTTGATCATTTTAGTACTATATCAGGCATAGTTCGACAGTTTGTTTGTTTATTGCTGCACTGCTGTGTTTAGATATCGATGAATGCATAGGCAATGGTGAGGGTGCAAGCTGCCCAAGTTTCTCTACTTGTAAAAACACTGAAGGAGCTTTTGTTTGTGAATGCATATCTGGCTATTCAAATAGCAGCGAAATAAGCAAGACAACAAGCTGCATTGGTAATATTTCGTTCCGATTTTTAGCATTGACAAACTTTAAACTTAACTATCTCTTGTACTGCAGTCAATTGTTTAGCTTACATTAGCATTTATGTCCTTGCTATTAATATGATTGGTTTTTTTCTAATCAGGCATATTGAAATAATTGTTCAGATACTATCCTGTTAACTTAAGCTCATTTTAAAGATTTCAAATTGTGTTAAGGCATAGCTTGCTTCTTACCTCTTCTCTTCCTAAAGAATGTAAATTCTGATTTGATGATGCCTAAATCATTAAAAATGTTGATCATTTTAGTACTATATCAGGCATAGTTCGACAGTTTGTTTGTTTATTGCTGCACTGCTGTGTTTAGATATCGATGAATGCATAGGCAATGGTGAGGGTGCAAGCTGCCCAAGTTTCTCTACTTGTAAAAACACTGAAGGAGCTTTTGTTTGTGAATGCATATCTGGCTATTCAAATAGCAGCGAAATAAGCAAGACAACAAGCTGCATTGGTAATATTTCGTTCCGATTTTTAGCATTGACAAACTTTAAACTTAACTATCTCTTGTACTGCAGTCAATTGTTTAGCTTGTATTAGCATTTATGTCCTTGCTATTAATATGATTGGTTTTTTTCTAATCAGGCATATTGAAATAATTGTTCAGATACTATCCTGTTAACTTAAGCTCATTTTAAAGATTTCAAATTGTGTTAAGGCATAGCTTGCTTCTTACCTCTTCTCTTCCTAAAGAATGTAAATTCTGATTTGATGATGCCTAAATCATTAAAAATGTTGATCATTTTAGTACTATATCAGGCATAGTTCGACAGTTTGTTTGTTTATTGCTGCACTGCTGTGTTTAGATATCGATGAATGCATAGGCAATGGTGAGGGTGCAAGCTGCCCAAGTTTCTCTACTTGTAAAAACACTGAAGGAGCTTTTGTTTGTGAATGCATATCTGGCTATTCAAATAGCAGCGAAATAAGCAAGACAACAAGCTGCATTGGTAATATTTCGTTCCGATTTTTAGCATTGACAAACTTTAAACTTAACTATCTCTTGTACTGCAGTCAATTGTTTAGCTTACATTAGCATTTATGTCCTTGCTATTAATATGATTGGTTTTTTTCTAATCAGGCATATTGAAATAATTGTTCAGATACTATCCTGTTAACTTAAGCTCATTTTAAAGATTTCAAATTGTGTTAAGGCATAGCTTGCTTCTTACCTCTTCTCTTCCTAAAGAATGTAAATTCTGATTTGATGATGCCTAAATCATTAAAAATGTTGATCATTTTAGTACTATATCAGGCATAGTTCGACAGTTTGTTTGTTTATTGCTGCACTGCTGTGTTTAGATATCGATGAATGCATAGGCAATGGTGAGGGTGCAAGCTGCCCAAGTTTCTCTACTTGTAAAAACACTGAAGGAGCTTTTGTTTGTGAATGCATATCTGGCTATTCAAATAGCAGCGAAATAAGCAAGACAACAAGCTGCATTGGTAATATTTCGTTCCGATTTTTAGCATTGACAAACTTTAAACTTAACTATCTCTTGTACTGCAGTCAATTGTTTAGCTTATATTAGCATTTATGTCCTTGCTATTAATATGATTGGTTTTTTTCTAATCAGGCATATTGAAATAATTGTTCAGATACTATCCTGTTAACTTAAGCTCATTTTAAAGATTTCAAATTGTGTTAAGGCATAGCTTGCTTCTTACCTCTTCTCTTCCTAAAGAATGTAAATTCTGATTTGATGATGCCTAAATCATTAAAAATGTTGATCATTTTAGTACTATATCAGGCATAGTTCGACAGTTTGTTTGTTTATTGCTGCACTGCTGTGTTTAGATATCGATGAATGCATAGGCAATGGTGAGGGTGCAAGCTGCCCAAGTTTCTCTACTTGTAAAAACACTGAAGGAGCTTTTGTTTGTGAATGCATATCTGGCTATTCAAATAGCAGCGAAATAAGCAAGACAACAAGCTGCATTGGTAATATTTCGTTCCGATTTTTAGCATTGACAAACTTTAAACTTAACTATCTCTTGTACTGCAGTCAATTGTTTAGCTTACATTAGCATTTATGTCCTTGCTATTAATATGATTGGTTTTTTTCTAATCAGGCATATTGAAATAATTGTTCAGATACTATCCTGTTAACTTAAGCTCATTTTAAAGATTTCAAATTGTGTTAAGGCATAGCTTGCTTCTTACCTCTTCTCTTCCTAAAGAATGTAAATTCTGATTTGATGATGCCTAAATCATTAAAAATGTTGATCATTTTAGTACTATATCAGGCATAGTTCGACAGTTTGTTTGTTTATTGCTGCACTGCTGTGTTTAGATATCGATGAATGCATAGGCAATGGTGAGGGTGCAAGCTGCCCAAGTTTCTCTACTTGTAAAAACACTGAAGGAGCTTTTGTTTGTGAATGCATATCTGGCTATTCAAATAGCAGCGAAATAAGCAAGACAACAAGCTGCATTGGTAATATTTCGTTCCGATTTTTAGCATTGACAAACTTTAAACTTAACTATCTCTTGTACTGCAGTCAATTGTTTAGCTTATATTAGCATTTATGTCCTTGCTATTAATATGATTGGTTTTTTTCTAATCAGGCATATTGAAATAATTGTTCAGATACTATCCTGTTAACTTAAGCTCATTTTAAAGATTTCAAATTGTGTTAAGGCATAGCTTGCTTCTTACCTCTTCTCTTCCTAAAGAATGTAAATTCTGATTTGATGATGCCTAAATCATTAAAAATGTTGATCATTTTAGTACTATATCAGGCATAGTTCGACAGTTTGTTTGTTTATTGCTGCACTGCTGTGTTTAGATATCGATGAATGCATAGGCAATGGTGAGGGTGCAAGCTGCCCAAGTTTCTCTACTTGTAAAAACACTGAAGGAGCTTTTGTTTGTGAATGCATATCTGGCTATTCAAATAGCAGCGAAATAAGCAAGACAACAAGCTGCATTGGTAATATTTCGTTCCGATTTTTAGCATTGACAAACTTTAAACTTAACTATCTCTTGTACTGCAGTCAATTGTTTAGCTTACATTAGCATTTATGTCCTTGCTATTAATATGATTGGTTTTTTTCTAATCAGGCATATTGAAATAATTGTTCAGATACTATCCTGTTAACTTAAGCTCATTTTAAAGATTTCAAATTGTGTTAAGGCATAGCTTGCTTCTTACCTCTTCTCTTCCTAAAGAATGTAAATTCTGATTTGATGATGCCTAAATCATTAAAAATGTTGATCATTTTAGTACTATATCAGGCATAGTTCGACAGTTTGTTTGTTTATTGCTGCACTGCTGTGTTTAGATATCGATGAATGCATAGGCAATGGTGAGGGTGCAAGCTGCCCAAGTTTCTCTACTTGTAAAAACACTGAAGGAGCTTTTGTTTGTGAATGCATATCTGGCTATTCAAATAGCAGCGAAATAAGCAAGACAACAAGCTGCATTGGTAATATTTCGTTCCGATTTTTAGCATTGACAAACTTTAAACTTAACTATCTCTTGTACTGCAGTCAATTGTTTAGCTTACATTAGCATTTATGTCCTTGCTATTAATATGATTGGTTTTTTTCTAATCAGGCATATTGAAATAATTGTTCAGATACTATCCTGTTAACTTAAGCTCATTTTAAAGATTTCAAATTGTGTTAAGGCATAGCTTGCTTCTTACCTCTTCTCTTCCTAAAGAATGTAAATTCTGATTTGATGATGCCTAAATCATTAAAAATGTTGATCATTTTAGTACTATATCAGGCATAGTTCGACAGTTTGTTTGTTTATTGCTGCACTGCTGTGTTTAGATATCGATGAATGCATAGGCAATGGTGAGGGTGCAAGCTGCCCAAGTTTCTCTACTTGTAAAAACACTGAAGGAGCTTTTGTTTGTGAATGCATATCTGGCTATTCAAATAGCAGCGAAATAAGCAAGACAACAAGCTGCATTGGTAATATTTCGTTCCGATTTTTAGCATTGACAAACTTTAAACTTAACTATCTCTTGTACTGCAGTCAATTGTTTAGCTTACATTAGCATTTATGTCCTTGCTATTAATATGATTGGTTTTTTTCTAATCAGGCATATTGAAATAATTGTTCAGATACTATCCTGTTAACTTAAGCTCATTTTAAAGATTTCAAATTGTGTTAAGGCATAGCTTGCTTCTTACCTCTTCTCTTCCTAAAGAATGTAAATTCTGATTTGATGATGCCTAAATCATTAAAAATGTTGATCATTTTAGTACTATATCAGGCATAGTTCGACAGTTTGTTTGTTTATTGCTGCACTGCTGTGTTTAGATATCGATGAATGCATAGGCAATGGTGAGGGTGCAAGCTGCCCAAGTTTCTCTACTTGTAAAAACACTGAAGGAGCTTTTGTTTGTGAATGCATATCTGGCTATTCAAATAGCAGCGAAATAAGCAAGACAACAAGCTGCATTGGTAATATTTCGTTCCGATTTTTAGCATTGACAAACTTTAAACTTAACTATCTCTTGTACTGCAGTCAATTGTTTAGCTTATATTAGCATTTATGTCCTTGCTATTAATATGATTGGTTTTTTTCTAATCAGGCATATTGAAATAATTGTTCAGATACTATCCTGTTAACTTAAGCTCATTTTAAAGATTTCAAATTGTGTTAAGGCATAGCTTGCTTCTTACCTCTTCTCTTCCTAAAGAATGTAAATTCTGATTTGATGATGCCTAAATCATTAAAAATGTTGATCATTTTAGTACTATATCAGGCATAGTTCGACAGTTTGTTTGTTTATTGCTGCACTGCTGTGTTTAGATATCGATGAATGCATAGGCAATGGTGAGGGTGCAAGCTGCCCAAGTTTCTCTACTTGTAAAAACACTGAAGGAGCTTTTGTTTGTGAATGCATATCTGGCTATTCAAATAGCAGCGAAATAAGCAAGACAACAAGCTGCATTGGTAATATTTCGTTCCGATTTTTAGCATTGACAAACTTTAAACTTAACTATCTCTTGTACTGCAGTCAATTGTTTAGCTTACATTAGCATTTATGTCCTTGCTATTAATATGATTGGTTTTTTTCTAATCAGGCATATTGAAATAATTGTTCAGATACTATCCTGTTAACTTAAGCTCATTTTAAAGATTTCAAATTGTGTTAAGGCATAGCTTGCTTCTTACCTCTTCTCTTCCTAAAGAATGTAAATTCTGATTTGATGATGCCTAAATCATTAAAAATGTTGATCATTTTAGTACTATATCAGGCATAGTTCGACAGTTTGTTTGTTTATTGCTGCACTGCTGTGTTTAGATATCGATGAATGCATAGGCAATGGTGAGGGTGCAAGCTGCCCAAGTTTCTCTACTTGTAAAAACACTGAAGGAGCTTTTGTTTGTGAATGCATATCTGGCTATTCAAATAGCAGCGAAATAAGCAAGACAACAAGCTGCATTGGTAATATTTCGTTCCGATTTTTAGCATTGACAAACTTTAAACTTAACTATCTCTTGTACTGCAGTCAATTGTTTAGCTTACATTAGCATTTATGTCCTTGCTATTAATATGATTGGTTTTTTTCTAATCAGGCATATTGAAATAATTGTTCAGATACTATCCTGTTAACTTAAGCTCATTTTAAAGATTTCAAATTGTGTTAAGGCATAGCTTGCTTCTTACCTCTTCTCTTCCTAAAGAATGTAAATTCTGATTTGATGATGCCTAAATCATTAAAAATGTTGATCATTTTAGTACTATATCAGGCATAGTTCGACAGTTTGTTTGTTTATTGCTGCACTGCTGTGTTTAGATATCGATGAATGCATAGGCAATGGTGAGGGTGCAAGCTGCCCAAGTTTCTCTACTTGTAAAAACACTGAAGGAGCTTTTGTTTGTGAATGCATATCTGGCTATTCAAATAGCAGCGAAATAAGCAAGACAACAAGCTGCATTGGTAATATTTCGTTCCGATTTTTAGCATTGACAAACTTTAAACTTAACTATCTCTTGTACTGCAGTCAATTGTTTAGCTTACATTAGCATTTATGTCCTTGCTATTAATATGATTGGTTTTTTTCTAATCAGGCATATTGAAATAATTGTTCAGATACTATCCTGTTAACTTAAGCTCATTTTAAAGATTTCAAATTGTGTTAAGGCATAGCTTGCTTCTTACCTCTTCTCTTCCTAAAGAATGTAAATTCTGATTTGATGATGCCTAAATCATTAAAAATGTTGATCATTTTAGTACTATATCAGGCATAGTTCGACAGTTTGTTTGTTTATTGCTGCACTGCTGTGTTTAGATATCGATGAATGCATAGGCAATGGTGAGGGTGCAAGCTGCCCAAGTTTCTCTACTTGTAAAAACACTGAAGGAGCTTTTGTTTGTGAATGCATATCTGGCTATTCAAATAGCAGCGAAATAAGCAAGACAACAAGCTGCATTGGTAATATTTCGTTCCGATTTTTAGCATTGACAAACTTTAAACTTAACTATCTCTTGTACTGCAGTCAATTGTTTAGCTTACATTAGCATTTATGTCCTTGCTATTAATATGATTGGTTTTTTTCTAATCAGGCATATTGAAATAATTGTTCAGATACTATCCTGTTAACTTAAGCTCATTTTAAAGATTTCAAATTGTGTTAAGGCATAGCTTGCTTCTTACCTCTTCTCTTCCTAAAGAATGTAAATTCTGATTTGATGATGCCTAAATCATTAAAAATGTTGATCATTTTAGTACTATATCAGGCATAGTTCGACAGTTTGTTTGTTTATTGCTGCACTGCTGTGTTTAGATATCGATGAATGCATAGGCAATGGTGAGGGTGCAAGCTGCCCAAGTTTCTCTACTTGTAAAAACACTGAAGGAGCTTTTGTTTGTGAATGCATATCTGGCTATTCAAATAGCAGCGAAATAAGCAAGACAACAAGCTGCATTGGTAATATTTCGTTCCGATTTTTAGCATTGACAAACTTTAAACTTAACTATCTCTTGTACTGCAGTCAATTGTTTAGCTTACATTAGCATTTATGTCCTTGCTATTAATATGATTGGTTTTTTTCTAATCAGGCATATTGAAATAATTGTTCAGATACTATCCTGTTAACTTAAGCTCATTTTAAAGATTTCAAATTGTGTTAAGGCATAGCTTGCTTCTTACCTCTTCTCTTCCTAAAGAATGTAAATTCTGATTTGATGATGCCTAAATCATTAAAAATGTTGATCATTTTAGTACTATATCAGGCATAGTTCGACAGTTTGTTTGTTTATTGCTGCACTGCTGTGTTTAGATATCGATGAATGCATAGGCAATGGTGAGGGTGCAAGCTGCCCAAGTTTCTCTACTTGTAAAAACACTGAAGGAGCTTTTGTTTGTGAATGCATATCTGGCTATTCAAATAGCAGCGAAATAAGCAAGACAACAAGCTGCATTGGTAATATTTCGTTCCGATTTTTAGCATTGACAAACTTTAAACTTAACTATCTCTTGTACTGCAGTCAATTGTTTAGCTTACATTAGCATTTATGTCCTTGCTATTAATATGATTGGTTTTTTTCTAATCAGGCATATTGAAATAATTGTTCAGATACTATCCTGTTAACTTAAGCTCATTTTAAAGATTTCAAATTGTGTTAAGGCATAGCTTGCTTCTTACCTCTTCTCTTCCTAAAGAATGTAAATTCTGATTTGATGATGCCTAAATCATTAAAAATGTTGATCATTTTAGTACTATATCAGGCATAGTTCGACAGTTTGTTTGTTTATTGCTGCACTGCTGTGTTTAGATATCGATGAATGCATAGGCAATGGTGAGGGTGCAAGCTGCCCAAGTTTCTCTACTTGTAAAAACACTGAAGGAGCTTTTGTTTGTGAATGCATATCTGGCTATTCAAATAGCAGCGAAATAAGCAAGACAACAAGCTGCATTGGTAATATTTCGTTCCGATTTTTAGCATTGACAAACTTTAAACTTAACTATCTCTTGTACTGCAGTCAATTGTTTAGCTTACATTAGCATTTATGTCCTTGCTATTAATATGATTGGTTTTTTTCTAATCAGGCATATTGAAATAATTGTTCAGATACTATCCTGTTAACTTAAGCTCATTTTAAAGATTTCAAATTGTGTTAAGGCATAGCTTGCTTCTTACCTCTTCTCTTCCTAAAGAATGTAAATTCTGATTTGATGATGCCTAAATCATTAAAAATGTTGATCATTTTAGTACTATATCAGGCATAGTTCGACAGTTTGTTTGTTTATTGCTGCACTGCTGTGTTTAGATATCGATGAATGCATAGGCAATGGTGAGGGTGCAAGCTGCCCAAGTTTCTCTACTTGTAAAAACACTGAAGGAGCTTTTGTTTGTGAATGCATATCTGGCTATTCAAATAGCAGCGAAATAAGCAAGACAACAAGCTGCATTGGTAATATTTCGTTCCGATTTTTAGCATTGACAAACTTTAAACTTAACTATCTCTTGTACTGCAGTCAATTGTTTAGCTTACATTAGCATTTATGTCCTTGCTATTAATATGATTGGTTTTTTTCTAATCAGGCATATTGAAATAATTGTTCAGATACTATCCTGTTAACTTAAGCTCATTTTAAAGATTTCAAATTGTGTTAAGGCATAGCTTGCTTCTTACCTCTTCTCTTCCTAAAGAATGTAAATTCTGATTTGATGATGCCTAAATCATTAAAAATGTTGATCATTTTAGTACTATATCAGGCATAGTTCGACAGTTTGTTTGTTTATTGCTGCACTGCTGTGTTTAGATATCGATGAATGCATAGGCAATGGTGAGGGTGCAAGCTGCCCAAGTTTCTCTACTTGTAAAAACACTGAAGGAGCTTTTGTTTGTGAATGCATATCTGGCTATTCAAATAGCAGCGAAATAAGCAAGACAACAAGCTGCATTGGTAATATTTCGTTCCGATTTTTAGCATTGACAAACTTTAAACTTAACTATCTCTTGTACTGCAGTCAATTGTTTAGCTTACATTAGCATTTATGTCCTTGCTATTAATATGATTGGTTTTTTTCTAATCAGGCATATTGAAATAATTGTTCAGATACTATCCTGTTAACTTAAGCTCATTTTAAAGATTTCAAATTGTGTTAAGGCATAGCTTGCTTCTTACCTCTTCTCTTCCTAAAGAATGTAAATTCTGATTTGATGATGCCTAAATCATTAAAAATGTTGATCATTTTAGTACTATATCAGGCATAGTTCGACAGTTTGTTTGTTTATTGCTGCACTGCTGTGTTTAGATATCGATGAATGCATAGGCAATGGTGAGGGTGCAAGCTGCCCAAGTTTCTCTACTTGTAAAAACACTGAAGGAGCTTTTGTTTGTGAATGCATATCTGGCTATTCAAATAGCAGCGAAATAATTAATTTACTCTTAAGTTAATATAGGCCTTAAAGTTTTATATAGACGTTTACAAATAATTATTTGGTTATTTTTCCTTTACTTATCAAGTAGCATATTATTTATTTTTTAACCTCATGCAAGTAGAGTAAAGCAGCAGTTGGACATATTTTTGGTTCTGAGTTTTAACATCTTATGTTTAAAATATGATTGCAAAATATCGCTATGTTCAGTTTTATGTCTAATATTTGGCTTAGTCAACTTAACTCAAAATACGGGCTTTATACCTTTATATGTATTTATCATTTGACTGAAGTAAGTTTTGAGTTAAATGCTTGAGAAACTTTACTTTTCCAGTTTGAAAGATAAGTGTTTGATACCTTTTCCAGCAAAAAGATAGTTTTTCTTCCACTTGAACAACTTTCTTCTGGACAGACATTAAACTCTGCATTGTGCTTAGTCCAAATATACTGCTTGATTTTATTTGCTATAAATTATCGTACTTTCACTAAAGGTTTTGAATATCTTCCTTTTTTACCAAACAAACTTCACAAATAGACTGCTTTATAAGGTGTATTGCATTGGTTTTGAGTCTAAATTTTGAGGTATTTTTGATTTTTTAAAACTTAAAATGCTAACTCTACTGAATGACTTTAGATTTGTTTTTGATAAACACTTATACAAACTGCATTTAATTAAAAAAAAAAAATCCAAGATGGGGGAGAAGTCTAACCTGGCAGTATTTATAGCTCATAGTGGTGGCTTACACAATTCAACTCTTCAATCATTTAGCAGACTTTCATCTCATTTAATAACTTGGCACTTACAGCTTTCTCTAAAAATTCTCCTGACTGAAAAGCTTTATTCACTACTATTTGCAGTCCTAAAAAAATATGCCAACTTCAGATCAGCTTGAACCTATTGCAATTAAAAATAAAACAATACCTTTATTTGGCATCAGATCAAAGTTGAAGAGGACAGAAATGCCACTATTTACAATGCTTGGCTGGGTTGACAATGATCTAGGATTTGTACGCCATCATGCAGTTACTACATTACACTTTGACATTGGAAGTGAGAAATACTACCATGGCATGCTCAATCCAGCCTATTAAAAGATTAAACTTCTAACAAAAAATTAGCTCAAAAAAGATAATGCTGAAACAGTTTTCATCATGGGTACTTGTGCAAGTATAAAAGCATCATTCAGAAAACCACAGTCTGTTTACAAGTCTGCTAGATGTCTGAACCATTCACTTTAATTAGTGATCAATGAACCTTTTTCACTCCAGAGTGTTTTAAGGTTAACAGAAAAATATCAAAAACATTGCACTCATGCTTCTTATTCAAGCTGCTTCTTTTCCGAGGTCTTCAACCAAAAAGAGATTCAAAGGAACAATTCTGATAGGCTCGGGCTCAAAAATGATGTCCCAACATGCTGGAATTTAATTTATTATATGTTTGAAAGAATTTTGTACCTAAAATTTGTATTAGCTTCTACATTGCTCAACCGCCCTTCCACCAGCATTAGGTTCACTGTACAGGATTGGAACCTGTGTGAAAAGCTGGTAAACATCTTAGCGATTTTAAAAGGAGATACTAAACTCTCTGGAAAGGGTGCTTGCATCAGTGCTTGTATTCCTATTGTGACAGTTATCATGAAGTCATTTGACCTTCCCTCAGATGACAAAGAAATGATGTGCATGAAAAATACTTTTAAGAAAGCAAAAGAGGCATGTTTTTTTAACTTGAAAACTATAGCTCATTTTGCAATAGCAAGACTTCTTGATCCCAGATTCAAACAACGCTTCATTAGATCCCAAGAAGCTTTTCAAGCTGCTAAAAACAAGTTTTTTTGGAATAGTGGTAGTGGTAGTGGTAGTGGTAGTGGTAGTGGTAGTGGTAGTGGTAGTGGTAGTGGTAGTGGTAGTAGTAGTAGTAGTAGTAGTAGTAGTAGTAGTAGTAGTAGTAGTAGTAGTAGTAGTAGTAGAAGTTGAAAGGTTGTTTTGAGACTTTTAAATGAAAGAAATAGAATTTTGCCAGAATGACTTTTGTTTTGCAGAGAAAATAATTCAATAATAAACTTCAAATATTAAAATGCCATATAAAAATGGGATATTCTACTTTTTATACAATTATGTTACTTGGTGGCTGTTTAGATGTACAATTGGCCTTTTTTTTTTTTTTTTTTTTTTGCTATAATTCAGGGATCGTAAAATGTTGATTTTGGTCATTTGCTACTTTATAAACATAGCTATTTTCAATATTAATACAAAATGAAAATTGACATTTTTAATATACTTCAAAATATTTGTGATAACAATAATGCTGATGAATATAGAAAAAAGAGAACCTTTTAAAGTTTTTTGCTCATATGTTTTTTAACACATGTTTAACTAAACTTTGTAGCAATATTTGGCTATATTTCAGCAATATTTTAATGGCCAATATTAAAAAAAGTAAAGTGCTCTAATTTGTTATATTAAAAAGCTATAAAAAGATCACTTTGGTTTTTCATTAGTTTTCTATTCTTTGTTGAGCATCCAATATTAAAATTAGTGCTCTGTTTTACTTACAAATGTTTACTTGTAAAAAACTATCACAACTGTAGGCCCAACTACCACAACTGTAGCTCCAACTACTACAACTGAATCACCAACCACCACAACTGTAGCTCCAACTACCACAACTGTAGCCCCAACTACCACAACTGTATCTCCAACTACTACAACTGAATCACCAACCACCACAACTGTAGCTCCAACTACCACAACTGTAGCCCCAACTACAACAACTGTAGCTCCAACTACTACAACTGAATCACTAACCACCACAACTGTAGCTCCAACTACCATAACTTTAGCCCCAACTACAACAACTGTAGCTCCAACTGCTACAACTGATGCACCAACTACCACAACTGTAGCTCCAACTACCACAACTGTAGCCCCAACTACCACAACTGTAGCTCCAACTACTACAACTGATGCCCCAACTACCACAACTGTAGCTCCAACTACCACAACTGTAGCCCCAACTACCACAACTGTAGCTCCATCTACTACAACTGAATCACCAACCATTACAACTCTAGCTCCAACTACCACAACTCAAGCTACAACTTCTACAGCTCAAGCTGAAACCACCACAACTCAAGCTGCAACCTCTACAAATCAAGTTACAACAGCTGCGTTAGCATCTACTGTAACTCAACATTCATCTACCACAAGTGAGTCCCAAACTTTTTTCCTTTTAAGTTCTTTACAGTTGTTTAAAATATTTCTATAGCTTTTTTATCTTTTGTTCTTTTTCTTTTGTGTAACAGTAATTGTTTCTGATTTTATTGGGTCTTTTTTTTTTCATGTTTTTTTTTTGTTTTACATATCTTTTTGTACTGATTATTATTATCAGTTACAGCTTTAGTAGATGTTGATGAGTGCTCTTTAAACATTTCTGGCACTGAATGCTCCAATACATCAACTTGCCTGAATACATTTGATTCATTTGTCTGTGAATGCTTATCTGGGTTTTCTCCTAATGGTAATCTTAGTAAGAACACGATCTGCACTGGTGAGTTCAGTGTTTATTGATTTTAAAAATGTGAAAGTTTTAATTTCTTTAAACCCTTTAAGAATAAATTTTTTATTTAAAACTAGTGTGCTGTTTTTGTTGAATTATCTTTTTCGTTTTTTTTTCGTTTTTTTACGTTTTTTTTTCGTTTTTTTGATTTTTGTGTGTTTACTTGTTTTTATTTTACATTTGATTGTTTGCAATCAACAATCTACTTTTTATTTCAATATATCCAATCAGTATTTTTACATTCATATTATATTTAGATCTTAAGTTTAAAAAAAAACAGAAGGGTCTTGCTTTTTTTTTTTCACTGCGTTTTAGCCTTAATTACTTTATTGTATTTAAAACAATCTTTCAAATGTTTAGGGTGTGTCATTTAAACTAATTTTGTTAAACTTTTTGAAGTAAGTTGGTTTAAAATAAAGTAATAAACAAAATAAAATCAGTAAATTTCTCAGCAGCTTTTTATAAAACACATGCTTTAATCTCTCTAAGATATTTGTTTCTTTTTTAGTCTCTCTAAGATTAGTTTTAAAAAAAGATTTTAATCTAAAGAGTATAACTGAATTCAATAAAGTATAAGAATCTAAAATAGTTTTAATACTTTGAAAATTTGTTGTTCACTGTCAAGGAATATTTTCAATGCCAAACCAGTTGATGTTTTGGATCATGTTTTGATCAACACAGTGCCATTTGTTTTTTTTTTTTTGTTTTTCCTCTAAACTTTATAAATTTTTTACAGTTCTACAGTTTTTTGATTGAAAATATTTGTTTAAGTTAAAGTTCTACAGTTTGTTTATTGAAAATATTTTTTTTTTTTTTTTTTGATAATTTGGTTATACAAAAATAAAAAATAAGATAAAAAAATCTTTTAATCAAATTATAATGGTTGTTTTATTTTACTATTGCATTGTTTGATTACATTTAAGTTGAGTTTTACATGTTTTATCAAATAAACTCCCATTTATCTCTCATTAATTACAATGAGCAATTTTCTAGCAGTTTTCACTACAGTGAAAAGTTTGTTTTTTTTTATTTTGATTTCATTTTTTTTTACTTCTTTGTAAGATATTGATGAATGTGCTGTTAATAATCCTTGCAATTGGTATCGTGGTTTGTGCAGCAATAAACCTGGAAGTTTTGAGTGTTCATGTACAGGAGGATGGGAAGTTAATTCAAACTACACCAATTGTTCTGGTAAGATCAACCTTTAAGCAAAATAAAGGCTTTTTTTTCTTCATATTTAAATTCAGTTTTTCTCTTTTTTTTTTTTTTTCATTTTTCTTTATGGCAATGAATCTTAAGTTAATAACACTGCTAGCAGAGTTATTAGTTAAAGATTAATTGCCATAAGACAAAATACATTTAGAAAAAAATTGCCTGAACTTCAATTACTGCAAAAAGTTGTCCTGACTTACTTCCTAAACATGTGTGCGGTACCAAACAATCATACCTCATTTATAAATAACTGTTAAGTAAAATTGTGAAAGAAGTTTTTTATAAATATTGTAATTTAAATCTGGTCACAAGTTAATAAAAACATAAAAGTATACAAACAAGTTTGATACAGTAAAAAATCAAATATCAATGATGATAAAGAATATTTGATTGTGGTAAACAATATTTCGCACTCCCAACAAATGGCTTGGGTGCATTAAGACATCGCTTGGGTGCTTTGAGATATTTTGCATATAATTTTACAAAACTGTTACTAGTATCAATAAGTTATGATTATATATGGTATAATAAAGAAAAAAAAAGATAATAATAATCTAGAGAATTTTTAAATGAGAGATTTTCTCTACCATAGTTGCTTCTGTGGTGATTTTTTAAAGCCATTAAATTATTTGAAAGTGCTTTTGCTAAGTTTTTTATTTTAAAATTACATAATGTAAGATCCTATAAAAATGCAATCTTGTAAACTGATAAAGCTTAACCTTGGTATTTGATTTGTGAAATGTGTCTGGAGCATAAATGTCAGTTTGCTAAACATTAGAAACCACTGAAACCATGCAGAATGAGTTTTGTCATTCTAATTTGCAATGTAGTCAGCACATTTTTCATAACTTTACACTAGTGAATGGAGACTTTCAGCTTTGGTATCAGTTTCTGCAAAAACAAAATTTTCTGCTTTGAAACCCTTTTATTTATTTGGTTTTGGCTGAAAATAAGGTTTAAACAAACTACCATAATGAACCCAAACTTTTTTTTTAGATTTTTTTTTAGTCTAGATAACTTGTTTTTATCTTACTGTGGGATGATGATTTCCTAATTATATTGGTGTTTTAAGAGTTTGTGGGTAAATCAATTTTGTAACACGAATTTAATCTTTGAAAACATTCTGAGGTAATGTGCTATAGATATTAAATTAGTTTGAGATGCTAACTCATCTCTCTATAAAATAACTACATTTTCTAGAAGTTTAGTGGAATTGTTCCCATCAAAGTCTATTCCATGATAACCTCGAAGTAAGATGTAATGTTCTTTAAGCCAATTTGGAAAAAGAGGCCAATAATCTAAAAGTAGTCTACCAAGCAGTGTCACTATCCCTATAAGAAGATTTAACTCTGGTGGTGGAACTAAGTGTTTATTTTCATCTTCAGCATTTTTATCTAAGTAAACGAGTCGAGAACTAATGACATTTTAAAAATCTTTCATCCCTAATTGCTTTGCCCCATTTTTAACAAATGTACCTATGATCATAAAAACCTAATGTTCTTGGAGTACCACTTTCTAGGGAACATTGGCCTTCACACCAAAAGCAGGCATATTTACAAGAATGAGAAGACAAACCAAAGAAGCTGTTAGCATATTTTATGTCAAAAGCAAGTTGATAGGTAACATTGTCCAGATTTAGTCTTCTCAAGATTTACTGGAAATTTCCATTGTCTTTACAAACATCTTCAAAAATATTGAGAATAAAGCACTTTTTAGCTCCACTGTCAAAATAATTTTCATTTGTATTGGTTTTATTGAAGACATCTACAATTATTTTAAGAATCATTTGACCTCAGTCAATTGATACACGTATCATAATGGAGAAAGGATCCAATCCTCTTTCCTTAAAAATACTAAGAAAAAATTTAGAAGTGCCATGAATAAATACTACATGTCTTGTCACAGTTTCATCATTCCAAATAAATTTATCTTGCTCTATTTTATATTTAGATTCAATTTCTTTTTGTTATAATGTCATCATGCTAATTTCATGCTAAATTCTCCACATCATGCTAAATTCTCCACAACATAATATGATCCCAGATTCTTAAACAGACATAAATTTTTTTGATTTTTTTTTTTGTCACTTTCAGAACAGAT
This sequence comes from Hydra viridissima, assembly GCF_058129835.1. NCBI lineage: Eukaryota > Metazoa > Cnidaria > Hydrozoa > Anthoathecata > Hydridae > Hydra > Hydra viridissima. The sequence goes on along the minus strand of NW_028324307.1, from coordinate 13,547,939 downwards.
GATAATTCCATCACAGTTTGAAACTGTATCTGATTTTAAAAAAGTTCTATATAATTTATTTTATTTAGTTCCGATAGTATATACATATTTATTGAAATGTTACATTATTGGTCATTTGCTACTTTATACACATAGCTATTCGCAATAGTATTACAAAAGTTCCCAAATGATTTTACAAAATCCATATTGACATTTTTAATATACTTCAAAATATTTGTGATAACAATAATGCTGATGAATATAGAAAAAAGAAAACCTTTCAAAGTTTTTTGCTCATATGTTTTTTATCACATGTTTAACTAAACTTTATAGCAAAATTTGGCTATATTTCAGCAACTAAATATTTTAATGGCCAATATTAAAAAAAGTAAACTTTTCTAATTTGTTATATTAAAAAGCTAAAAAAAGATCACTTTGGTTTTTCATTAGTTTTCTATTCTTTGTTGAGCATCCAATGTTAAAATTAGTGCTCTGTTTTACTTGCAAATGTTCTGTTTACATTAATGAATCAATTTTTAGTTTAGTTTTTATGATGCTCTTAGTAAATAGAGTTTACAGCCACTTTGTATCCTAAATTTTTAAAGCCATCATCTCATGTTGGGTTTGTTGTGAAGTATCTTTATTTTGTGTTATGTCTGTTTTATGCTTATAAATCTGCTGACAGTCTCTTGATGTGGTTTTAATTTTATATTGTTAGCACCATCTCCTGGCGCTGTAACTGCAGAATCTTTTGAAATAGTCATCTACGAGTTTGCAGTAACAAGCAGCCCAATTGAGTAAGTTGGTTTTGCACATGATTTTAAGAATTGTATGTCAGTTATTTTCTTAAAGTTTAAGCAAGAATAAATAGCATTGAAGTGATTGAGAGAAACATCAGAAATAAGAAATCAAAAAGCCAAAATATGTTACTTTCTAGAACTTGTATATGTTGTAAACTTTCTAGAACGTTTCACATCATTTTGGTCAAACTTACATCAGGCAATCTTCCTGTGAGAGATCCAAGCTCATACACATGGGAGGAAATAAAAAACCACACCGATGGTTTGAAACTAGTTGGAACTTTAGATAAATCTCAAAAAGGCAAGAAGTTTAAAGTGGGTGGGGATTCAGCTCGAAAAAGAAGGGATGCAAGTGGTAAGTGTATTTCATTGATAAGTTTGTTCCTTTTAAGTAAAAATAATCTAATTAGGCTTTTGTAAGATATTAAAACCCAAAAAGAGTTTTTTAAATTAACAAGCAAGTAATTAATTTATCAAACATAAACCTATGAAAGAATGAAACTAAAATTGGGCAATTATTTACAAAACATAATCTAGGTCTTGCAAGCATTTAAGTCTAAAAATGTGATATAAAAGATTTAATTCTTTTAGTGCCACAACCTGACAACTCTCCTCTTGAGAAAGGAGTCTCTTATTCAACATTTATCAAAGGAGTAACAGCAGATAACACCACTGTGACATCCACATATAGTGCTCCAGTTGTTGCTGAAGATCCCACAACCACAACAGCAGCAACCACTATAAACAAATCTGACACTACTACAGATGAATCACCAACTACCATAACTGCAGCTCCAACTACCACAACTCAAGCTGAAACTACTACAACTGAATCACCAACCACCACAACTGTAGCTCCAGCTACCACAACTGAATTATCAACCACCACAACTCTAGCTCTAACTACCACAACTCAAGCTGCAACTACTACAACTGAATTACCAACCACTACAACTGTAGCTCCAACTACCACAACTGTAGATACAACTACCACAACTCAAGCTGCAACTACTACAACTGAATCAACCACTACAACTGTAGCTCCAACTACTACAACTCAAGCTGCAACTACTACAACTGAATCACCAACCACTACAACTGTAGCTCCAACTACTACAACTCAAGCTGCAACTACTACAACTGAATCACCAACCACTACAACTGAATCACCAACCACTACAACTGTAGCTCCAACTACCACAACTGTAGATACAACTACCACAACTCAAGCTGCAACTACTACAACTGAATCACCAACCACTACAACTGTAGCTCCAACTACCACAACTGTAGATACAACTACCACAACTCAAGCTGCAACTACTACAACTGAATCAACCACTACAACTGTAGCTCCAACTACTACAACTCAAGCTGCAACTACTACAACTGAATCACCAACCACTACAACTGTAGCTCCAACTACTACAACTCAAGCTGCAACTACTACAACTGAATCACCAACCACTACAACTGTAGCTCCAACTACCACAACTGTAGATACAACTACCACAACTCAAGCTGCAACTACTACAACTGAATCACCAACCACTACAACTGTAGCTCCAACTACCACATCTGTAGATACAACTACCACAACTCAAGCTGCAACTTCTACAACTGAATCACCAACCACTACAACTGTAGCTCCAACTACCACAACTGTAGATACAACTACCACAACTCAAGCTGCAACTACTACAACTGAATCAACCACTACAACTGTAGCTCCAACTACTACAACTCAAGCTGCAACTACTACAACTGAATCACCAACCACTACAACTGTAGCTCCAACTACTACAACTCAAGCTGCAACTACTACAACTGAATCACCAACCACTACAACTGTAGCTCCAACTACCACAACTGTAGATACAACTACCACAACTCAAGCTGCAACTACTACAACTGAATCACCAACCACTACAACTGTAGCTCCAACTACCACAACTGTAGATACAACTACCACAACTCAAGCTGCAACTACTACAACTGAATCACCAACCACTACAACTGTAGCTCCAACTACGACAACTGTAGATACAACTACCACAACTCAAGCTGCAACTACTACAACTGAATCAACCACTACAACTGTAGCTCCAACTACTACAACTCAAGCTGCAACTACTACAACTGAATCACCAACCACTACAACTGTAGCTCCAACTACTACAACTCAAGCTGCAACTACTACAACTGAATCACCAACCACTACAACTGTAGCTCCAACTACCACAACTGTAGATACAACTACCACAACTCAAGCTGCAACTACTACAACTGAATCACCAACCACTACAACTGTAGCTCCAACTACCACAACTGTAGATACAACTACCACAACTCAAGCTGCAACTACTACAACTGAATCAACCACTACAACTGTAGCTCCAACTACTATAACTCAAGCTGAAACTACTACAACTGAATCACCAACCACTACAACTGTAGCTCCAACTACCACAACTGTAGATACAACTACCACAACTCAAGCTGCAACTACTACAACTGAATCACCAACCACTACAACTGTAGCTCCAACTACTACAACTCAAGCTGCAACTACTACAACTGAATCACCAACCACTACAACTGTAGCTCCAACTACTACAACTCAAGCTGCAACTACTACAACTGAATCACCAACCACTACAACTGTAGCTCCAACTACCACATCTGTAGATACAACTACCACAACTCAAGCTGCAACTTCTACAACTGAATCACCAACCACTACAACTGTAGCTCCAACTACCACAACTGTAGATACAACTACCACAACTCAAGCTGCAACTACTACAACTGAATCAACCACTACAACTGTAGCTCCAACTACTACAACTCAAGCTGCAACTACTACAACTGAATCACCAACCACTACAACTGTAGCTCCAACTACCACAACTGTAGATACAACTACCACAACTCAAGCTGCAACTACTACAACTGAATCACCAACCACTACAACTGTAGCTCCAACTACCACAACTGTAGATACAACTACCACAACTCAAGCTGCAACTACTACAACTGAATCACCAACCACTACAACTGTAGCTTCAACTACCACAACTGTAGATACAACTACCACAACTCAAGCTGCAACTACTACAACTGAATCACCAACCACTACAACTGTAGCTCCAACTACCACAACTGTAGATACAACTACCACAACTCAAGCTGCAACTACTACAACTGAATCACCAACCACTACAACTGTAGCTTCAACTACCACAACTGTAGATACAACTACCACAACTCAAGCTGCAACTACTACAACTGAATCAACCACTACAACTGTAGCTTCAACTACCACAACTCAAGCTGCAACTACTACAACTGAATCACCAACTACTACAACTGTAGCTCCAACTACTACAACTCAAGCTGCAACTACCACAACCTTAGCTCCAACTACTACAACTGTAGCTCCAACTACTACAACTGAAGCTGCAACTACTACAACTGAATCACTAACCACTACAACTGTAGCTCCAACTACGACAACTGTAGATACAACTACCACAACTCAAGCTGCAACTACTACAACTGAATCACCAACCACTACAACTGTAGCTCCAACTACGACAACTGTAGATACAACTACCACAACTCAAGCTGCAACTACTACAACTGAATCACCAACCACTACAACTGTAGCTCCAACTACCACAACTGTAGATACAACTACCACAACTCAAGCTGCAACTACTACAACTGAATCACCAACCACTACAACTGTAGCTCCAACTACCACAACTGTAGATACAACTACCACAACTCAAGCTGCAACTACTACAACTGAATCACCAACTACTACAACTGTAGCTCCAACTACTACAACTCAAGCTGCAACTACCACAACCTTAGCTCCAACTACTACAACTGTAGCTCCAACTACTACAACTGAAGCTGCAACTACTACAACTGAATCACTAACCTATACAACTGTAGCTCCAACTACCACAACTGTAGATACAACTACCACAACTCAAGCTGCAACTACTACAACTGAATCACCAACCACTACAACTGTAGCTCCAACTACCACAACTGTAGATACAACTACCACAACTCAAGCTGCAACTACTACAACTGAATCACCAACCACTACAACTGTAGCTCCAACTACCACAACTGTAGATACAACTACCACAACTCAAGCTGCAACTACTACAACTGAATCACCAACCACTACCACTGTAGCTGCAACTAATACAACTCAAGCTGCAACTAAAACAACTGAATCACCAACCACCACCACTGTAGCTCCAACTACCACAACTCAAGCTACAACTACCACAATTCAAGCTGCAACTACTACAAATCAAGTTACTACAACTGCATCAGCTACTATTACAACTCAAGCTTCAGCTACCACAAGTGAGTCCTAAACATCTTCCTTTTGAATTGTTTACAGTTGCTTAACTTTTTTCTATAATTCTTTTATCTTCTCTTCTTTTTCTTCTTTTTATTAGTATTTGTTTCTAATTTTGTTGGATTCTTTTTTTTTTTTTTTTTTTTCATGTTTTGTTTTGTTTTTTTTTACATATTTTTTGTACTGATTATCATTATTATTTTTTACAGCTTTAGTAGATGTTGATGAGTGCTCTTTAAACATTTCTGGCACTGAATGCTCCAATACCTCAACTTGTCTGAATACATTTGATTCATTTGTCTGTGAATGTTTATCTGGGTTTTCTCCTAATGGTAATCTTAGTAAGAACACAATCTGCACTGGTCAGTTCAGTGTTTTTTTTTTGTTTTTAAAAATGTGAAAACTTTAATTTCTTTAAACCTTTTTAGATCAAATATTAAATATGCTATTAATTAGTGTCTCTGTTTTTGGTTGAATGATCTTTTTTTTTTTCTTTTTTTTTGTTACTGTTTAATTTATTTTTGGTGAGTGTTTTGTGCAGTAGTTTTATTTATTTAGTATTTTTCTGTTCAGCATTTATATCTTACACTTGCAATTTAAATGACTCAAATTTTGTTGAAATTTCTAAAACATTTTTAAAATTTTCACTTAAGGTTATGAAAAACAAATTTATAAAATATTAGTTTCAGAAACATTAATGAGTTTTGGGGTTTGAATTTTGAATTACATAGTTTTTTAAATTTAATTTTTTTGTGTTATTTTTTTTTACATACATTAAATTTTTAGTCAATAATGAAAGTATGATTCATTTTTTTCAAAATCATAAAATTAAATATATGAAATATTTTATGTTATAAATTGAATATAGATATATATGTAAATAAATTAAATATAGATATTGATGAATGTCAAGTTAAAAGTGAGGGTACAAACTGCACAAGTTCATCTGCTTGTAAAAACACTAATGGAGGTTTTGTTTGTGAATGCTTACCTGGATACTCTCAAGTTGGCATATTAAGCAACAGAACTGTCTGTATTGGTAAATATTTATCTTTATTTTAAATTGTTTTAATTGCAAATGGTTTTTTCTTTTGAGAGTTAAGTTTCAATTGAAGAAAAGTTAAGAAATAATCCCCCCCCCCCCCCACTACTTCTACCCTCCTCAGCTTTCTGTGGATTTTTTGGAATTTTTGTATTGTTAACAAACCAATTACAATTCTATGATTCAATTTTAACAATCTGTGAATTGTGTTTAGATATTAATGAATGCCTAATGAAAAGTGATGGTACAAACTGCACAAGTTCATCGGCTTGTAAAAACACAAATGGAAGTTTTCTTTGTGAATGCTTACCTGGTTACTCTCAGGCTGGTTTACTAAGCAATAAAACAGTTTGCAATGGTATGCCCTTTTTTTAAATTAACCTTTTTTTCATATTTTTAAGTCTCTTCTTGTTCAGTTATAAAAAAAGATTTATAAAAAATGTTGTTTTTATGTATCTGATTTATACACATTGGTTGATATTGACTGCATTTCTTTATGTAAAAACTTTGTGTTACTAAAGAATTAATTGGAAATTTCAGAGAAAGAAAAATGTTTTTCCCATAATGTTCACCCCACTGTATATTTGCCCATAAGTATTCCTTCAGCAACTTTACCAAAATGGTTACTCATTTTTTTGTTCATCAATTATTGCTTTAAAAGTTTTACAAAAACCATAGAAGATTTGCAATTTGGTGGCAATTATATTTTTGGGTTAAATTTTGATCTGCCAATTTAATGATTAATGAATAAGAAGTAAATAAAAAGTATAATAAGATAAATAAAAGTCAAAGCCATTTAATGATCATTAAATTATTAATTCTGATTTTTTTTAGTTTTCCTTTGTTTTTTCTCTTTGATTTTTTTTTTTTTTCTTTTTAAATGTAGTAAATATTATTTAGTATTGCATTTAAACATGTATTCTAAAAACCAAATGCTTTTGTTTAATGGATTTTTTATGTTTTTACTAGTTTTACATGGAGCAGGGGTCAGGAATACTTTTCCATTGCTCCTAAAAGCTTTAGGTGACAATCAGTAGACAACAAAGAAAAGTGCACTTGTTTCAAATAGTCAAAGGTTAAAACCAAACACTAACTTGTCTTTGTTTTAACTGCAAAGTCACCTAAATGTAGCTGTCCCATAAAAACAAACAATATTTAAATGGGGTGGTTTTAACGAGGCACGTTTGTGGCTGCCCAAACTAAAACTGGAGAAATTGGATATAGAAGTTTCTTTATTGCTGATGATTTTATGTAGGCTGGTAAGGTGTTTTTGTTGATAAAAGTGGTTTATTGTGGAGTATCAGAATTTGCCTATTCTATCTTGCAGTAAAAAGTTAGTTTTTGTTTGAAGACCTATAATAAAATAATGAGCAGTTTGACAAACATTGACATTGATAAAGTGATGGGTTAAGCAAATTGTCATAAGTGGAAAGAGAAGTGGGTGTGCTACTGTTTTGAACAACTGTTACTTTTTTACATTATCCACCTTATTAGCAGACTTTCAGTAGTGTAATCAAATGATCACCAGAAGATATATGAGCTGAAAATGCTATGATTCTTTTGAAAGTTTTTTTTGTTGACAGGTTGACACATTGTTGACAATTTGAAACTTTTTCTTGTCTTTCAATTAATTTTTACACAATTTTACAATTTCAGACATTTTTTGTTTGGCTTTGTATTTGTATCTTTAATGTTTACATGTTTTTTTATTATTTAATCTTTCATATGTTTGATTATTAATGGTCTACCTTTTAGAAAGTTTAGTACGTTGTACATCTTTTTAATAAATGTTCAAGCTTTAAAAATCTGAAATTTATGTTAATGGTTTTGTTGCCTCTAAGTGCTTAACTTTTAATTGATTCTAATGGTTAATCATTTGTTGTTTAAAAAGATATATGAGATAATACTGTATCAATGATAATTCAATGCTTCATTCTTTCCAATATTGCAGAGCTGTTTTTAGATATTGATGAATGTCTTATCAGAAGTGAAGGTACAAATTGCACAAGCTCTTCTTCTTGTAAAAACATTATTGGAAGTTTTGTTTGTCAATGCTTACCTGGGTATTCTCAAGTTGGTGATTTAAGCAACAGAACTGTCTGCATTGGTAATATTTTTTTCTACTACTTTTTATTTCTTATCTGAAACATTTTCTTGTCTTTTGATAAAGATAGTAATAAGTTGCACCTAATATTTGTATCTTTAACGTTTACATTGTTTTCTAATTGTGTAAACTTTCATTTGGTAATTAATGTTCTAGATTTTAGAAAGTTTAGTGCATAGTTTTAAAAAATTGGACAATCTTTTAAATGATAAAATTTAAGCTAATGTTTTCTTTGCATGTTACAGCTTAATGTTTAATTGCCTTTAATGCCAGATTTTTTTGTTTTTTAAAAAGTTGCAAATATTTAACATTAAGACACTGTATCAATGATAATTCAATGCTTTGTTTTTTTCAATATTCCAGAGTTGTGTTTAGATACTGATGAATGCCAATTGAAAAGTGAGGGTACAAACTGCACAAGCTCCTCTTCTTGTAAAAACACTATTGGAAGTTTTGTTTGTCAATGCTTACCAGGGTATTCTCAAGTTGGCAATTTGAGCAACAGAACTGTCTGCGTTGGTAATATTTTTTTCTTCTACTTTTTATTTCTTATCTAAAACTTTTTCTTGTCTTTTGATAAAGACAATATTTGGTTGCACCTAATATTTGTATCTTTAACGTTTACATTGTTTTCTAATTTTGTAAACTTTCATTTGGTAATTAATGTTCTAACTTTTAGAAAGTTTATTGTATAGTTTTAAAAATCGGACAACCTTTTAAATTATTAAACTTAAGTTAATACTTTTGTTGCATGTTACTGCTTAACTTTTATTTGCTTTTAACACCAGATTTTTTTGTTTTTTAAAAAGTTGCAGATATTGAACATTATGATAAGTATTGATGATAATTCAATGCTTTGTTTTTTTCAATATTCCAGAGTTGTGTTTAGATATTGATGAATGCCAATTGAAAAGTGAGGGTACAAACTGCACAAGTTCCTCTTCTTGTAAAAACATTAATGGAAGTTTTGTTTGCCAATGCTTACCCGGTTATTCTCAAGTTGGCGATTTGAGCAACAGAACTGTCTGCGTTGGTAAATACTTTGTATCTTTGTTTTTACATGTTTTAATTACAGTTGTGTTTTGTGTTTGTGAGTTTTGTTTCGATTCAAAAAAGTCAGTGAGAACTCAATTTATATCCAAACACTTTGGCTTCATTTATAAAAAGTAAGGCATGAATAAAATGTTTTTGAAAGTAAGGGGCTAAATAGAAGGTTTTTTTTTTTTTAAATATAATCAGTATCCTTTGAAAATTATGCTAAAACATTAAATGTCCTAGGGAATTGTTATTTATTTTTACTTATAGCAATTTTTCACTTCTTTCTTCACGTCTTTTTCCATTAAAATGTTTTTCTTGAAGTTATATTTTGCATTTTTTCTGTTGTTAACAAGAATTTAATCATTTTCTTCAATGTTATAGAATTTTGTTTAGATATTGATGAATGTCAACTGAAAAGTCAAGGTACAAACTGCACAAGTTCCTCTACTTGTAAAAATACAAATGGAAGTTTTGTTTGTGAATGCTTGCCTGGTTACTCTCAGTCTGGCTTACTAAGCACTGAAACAGTTTGCGTTGGTATGTTAGTATGTTTCTACTTTTATATTAATGGCAATTTAATCTTTTATCTTCTATTTTATCTTCTGCACTTAATCTTGGTTTTTCTGCACTCAAGTTTGTATGAATGCATTATGATGTTGCATTAAATTTTTTCACTTTTCAGATATAAATGAATGTCTATCAACATGTAATTGGAGTCTTAGCAAATGTTTCAACACTAATGGTAGTTACATGTGTTCTTGTGAGACTGGTTATCAGTTAAATGAAAATAAGACCAGCTGTGTGGGTATGTGATATTTTCTTGATAGACCATTATATTGTTTTGTATTTAGAATGTTTAAAATGACAATATGACTTTGTTTACCACATTCTTTTTATGCTCTATATTTGAACACTTATTAGATGTTGACGAGTGTAAAACTGAATGTAATTATGGAAACAATCAATGCATAAACACAGTTGGCAGCTACTCATGTGCATGTCCAAATGGTTTTCAACTTGCTGGATCTGGTTCTACCAAATGTGTTGGTAAGTAGTTGTTTAATATATTTATATTTTTTTGAATTTTAATGTTTAAGTTCTATTTTTCATGTGATGTGTTTCTACTTTAGATGTGGATGAATGTAGTTACACATGCAATTGGCCGAATAATAACTGTAGAAATCTGAATGGAAGCTACATTTGTTCATGCACAAATGGTTTTGAACTAAATGCTTCCAAAACAGGATGTATTGGTAACTTACTTTAAGTTGTTTTGTTATATATGTTTTAGGGCATATTTTAGACACATCATAATAGATATATAGGGCCATTTCATATAATCCATAATATTTTAATAATATTCATTATTTCATATAATCCATAATATTTTAGACACATGATAGATATGGATGCTGGCAGAAAGTTTCATTTGCAAGATTAGCTATTTAAGTTTATTTTTAGTCTGATATCAATGAAAAAGATTCCTTTAAGACATTGATGCATATATGTGCGAAGTCTTGGTTTTAATGTATAAGATACAAGTCTAGATATAGATATGTGTGAGAAGGTGCATTATGTGCTTCTTTTTTTCTCCTGTAAATTTATGTTGTACTGTACTGCAGAAAGTTTAAGCTTCACAAGCTAGATGAACTCTGTTATTTTTTTATATTTTGATATCAATGAAAATATTAGATTAGATTTTAGATATTTAAGAGTGGACTTAATTTGGTTTTAATTTAAAATATTTATGAATCTTGTTGTAGACATAGTTAATAGACTTAACTGGTTTGGAAACTCCATAAAATCTATTGCTTAACCTTTTGACACAAAAATAGAGCATAAATGAAGTGTGACAGTGCACACAAACTTTTTAACGGCGGTTATTGCTAAGTAATATTGCAAACAGATTATTCCTTTATTTCACAGATTATCTGTAGTTATTATTCATAAGTGATTTTTTTTTGTATATCATTGATCAGTGTTGATCAATATATGATTGATCAGTGTTTATGAAGATAATATGCCATGTGCTAATTGTAGTATAACGAGCTGTGGAACATCAAGAAGAACAAAGGGGGTAGAAATTTTCAAGCTTCCTCATTCAAATCCTGCAGATCCTGCTCATCAAAATTGGCAATCTGTACATTACTTAATTGTATTATGAAGATTTAGACAATGGTTTAAAACTTTTGCCTAAGTTAACTAATGAGCACATACACATAAACTCTTACTCTGCTATGACTGTAAAACTGGCTACTCAAATTTTAAGTCAAACCTTAGCATCTGTTTTGAAAACCTTTGGAACTGAGGAACATAAAAAGACAACTAGTTTTTGTGAAAAAATGGACATATTTTTTGATTATGTTAACAGTAGATCTCTTGAAGAACATAAAATTGATATAAAACCTTTCCTTCAAAAATACACAGACCAAAATGATTTATCATTTAATTTCCTTTTAAATGATTTTTTGGATTATTTTAAAGATCTATAGTTGAAAGAGTAGACAATACTTCTAGTTGTCAATACTCTTATGAGGCTAAAGCCAAAATGTTTATTTCACATCAGACTCATGAAGGCTTAATAATGACATGTAACTCAATTGTGGAAGTTACAAGGTTTCTGTTAGCAGAGGGTATGTACTTACTAATAGATTTTGTCAAGATTCATTATAGAAATATTTCAGTGCTCAAAGACAAATAGGGCAACATTCAGATAACCCTGATGCTAAACAGTTTGGATACAATTCTAATGCAATACGCATCAAAAGAAGTGTTTCGCTTAACACTGGAAATACAAGAGGCTCTTATATTAAAAAATAGTCTTGGATAAATGTGTCTGAAGATCTTATGCCAAAAAGAAAGAGAAAAAAAACATGATTTACTAAATACTTATATTATAACAACTATTTGTATTCAAAACTTTTATAAAACTATATATATATTTGTCTTTAAGTTTATATGATTGTTTCATATTAGCACGTAATCCTTTTTTAGATAGTTCTCCTGTTTTTTTTTATTGCTTTGTGTTTATTAACAATGTCTTTGACAAATGAATAACTTCGAACTCTAAAATATAATCTCAGTATTGAACACAAAGTAGACTTTTGTATATCTTTTTCAATCTTTAAATCACAGCTTTCAAGAATAACCCTGTAATATTCATCTATATCTTGATCATATAATGTTTTTTCTGTCAAGAAATCTATGTCTATGCTTTTAGTTAATTTTGACTGTTCTGTATATAAACAAAATGCTTTTTCTGCTATAACTAATATTTGCTCAAACTCAATTGTTATACCAGTGAGTCCTCCACGGCTGAGAGCATTGATAAGTTTTTGGTCTGGAATACTTTTTGTTTCAGATTGGCAGCTTTTTAATATTGATATTGCTTGTTGTATAGCAGTGTCATTATTTGTTCGAAAACTTTGGAGTTTTTTTTTTAATTTGTGGATACAGTAACCTCCTAGATATTGCAAGCCATACTTTTCCCTTTCACATATTGTTTGTCTACTGTTTTTTTATCACTGACACTAGATATATTAGCCCTATAATAAGATGCTATGCTGTCAGCAAGTTTGCTTAATAATAATGTATCTTCATATTAAGCATCACAATTAAAAATTTGCCTACTGTTAATTACTATTCTGCCAAAATAATCAGCATAAAACTCATTCAAACTTTTTAGAGAAATTTTTCTACAAGTTTCAATTATTCTATCAAACTGAATCTCATCTTTTATCTGGTCAATCTGAAGTTTTTTAACAACTTCAATTATTTTATCACCATAAATTGAGCTTTCTATAATCTTGCAAGACACTTTTTTTAGTAGTGAGAACAAAATCTCGGTGTTAAAATCTGGATTATTAGCAGATTCATCAATAATATTGTTGGGGTGCTTTTTAGAGATATGCAATTTCAGCCCTCCTTTACTTCTAAAAACTTTAACACATACATTATATGTGAAGGATCCAGGGCTAAGCTTAAAACAGTTTTTAGTAAGATATATGTTTAAAAAGCAAAATATAATCAATCACTCAATTCCTTATCTTTCGCTTAACTTGATCACTAATAAAAAAAACCTAAAAACAAATGTTTGTTTATGCTACGTAAATGATTTACATAAACATTTTTCACTTTATCTAACTAGGAAAAAGTACTAACATCTTTGACAATAGCTTCAGTATAATTTTGAAGCTCAGTATCTTTTTCAAAACTTTCCAATAGCATTGTAAGGTCACTATTACAAAAATAGTCATCGTCTTCTTTCTCTGCAGCCATAGTAAATTTTTGTGCTGTGCACCGTCAATGTCACATGATCACAGCGTTCACCTTAATGAGTTTTTTTTTACGCAAAACACCGAGTTTCCAAACCAGTTAAGTCTATAAACTATGTTGTAGATGAATGTGAATATGTGTATTAATTGCCTTATTATTCCTTTGAAATTATGTTGTACTGCACTTGCTTTTACTTTAAACTACTTTGTGTTTATATGTTTGGTTGTGAATAAGTTTTATTTTCTTTTTACTATCCATTTATTTATTGTTGGTTCATAAAATAATTTCTTTTTTATATACAGATGTTGATGAATGTAAGATTAAAAGTACCGGCACAAATTGCTCTTCTGCTTCTGTCTGTAATAATACTGTTGGCAGTTTTGTATGCAGTTGTTTGCCTGGTTATACTCCGAAGGGCTCACTCAGCACAAGTACTACATGCAACGGTATGTGTTTAGTTTTTTATAAAAACTATTAGAAAGGTAATTTGATGATTTCACTAAAAGTTTTGGCATGTAATTTTTTTTATTACTTCTTACTTTGATGTTCTATCACATGGTGTTTTTTTTCTAGATATTAATGAATGTAGGTACACATGCAACTGGCCTAACAGCAAGTGTACAAATCTTGTTGGAAGCTATGCTTGCTCATGTCAAGATGGTTTTAAACTAGATGATACAAAAACAGGATGCATTGGTATCTTTACTTCAGTTGTTTTTTTAATGCATGAATGTGCATTTAATAATGTAGTTATGTACAGCTAGATGTTTGAAAAGATTTTTAATTTTACATGCTAATTTTTAGTTTATTATAAACAAATCCATTAAACAGGTTTTTACACACAGCTAAATGTTTTTTTAGAGTTTTTTTATTTTACAGTTTCACTTTCAAAAAACGTTAATTTTAAATTTTACTTTGTTACTTTGGTTTCAAAAAATAAAAACAATCACTTAAGCATTGATATGATATTTAATTGGATATAGCAATTGATTGTTTGGTTTGAAATTGATAAAAGCCAAATTATAAGTGTGAATTTGTTTATTTTATTGGTTTTTTAATTATTGGTTATATCATCTTTGATCAGACTTTGATGAATGTGAGAATAAAAGTGATGGCACAAATTGCTCTTCTGCTTCTGTCTGCACTAATACTGTTGGCAGTTTTGTGTGCAGTTGTCTGCCCGGTTATACACAAATGAGCTCACTCAGTAAAAACACTGTCTGCAACGGTATCTGTTTTACATTTATTTATAAAACTTTTATAGAAAAAAATTTTCGAAAAAACTTTTTAGTTATGATATTTATTTAACCTTTCTTCTCTTTATAACTTAAAAATCAACATTAATCTTCAAACTTTGTTTTGATTCTTTTTTGTTTAATATTTAGATATTGATGAATGTAAGTACACTTGTAACTGGCCGTATAATAAATGCAAAAACCTCAATGGAAGCTATGAATGTGCTTGTGATAGTGGCTTCAAGTTAAATGCTAATGGAACTGAATGCAATGGTAAAGTGTCGACTCATTTTTTAAGCTTTTGTTTGTTTATTTATTTATTTTTCACTATTCTGACATTTAAAAAATAGTGTTTTGCAATCAAAGTTGAATTTCTTACATTTTAAAAACTTAAATGAATTAGATGACTTCTAAGACTTTTATGAAAATCAAGGCTACATATAATGTCATTTTAAAAAAATGGTTAGTCTAAGTAGTAATAATACATTGAACAAAAGTTTAATATCAAATTTTGAAGTTTTCCATTTCTTTAAATCAATCAATCAAGGTATTTTCTATATTAATTTGTTCATAAACTTGGGAACAATTTAGATATTGATGAGTGTGCTACTACTTGTAACTGGCAATACAGTATATGCAATAATACAATAGGAAGTTACAGCTGCTTGTGTGAGGCTGGGCTGCAGTTAAATGGAACAAGTTGTGTTGGTAAGTTGTAAAACAAAAGAAATGCAAAAGCTTTAAAAGGTGTTTTTAGTTTTTGTAGCTCATGATTCTTTTTCCTCTTTTAAAAAAAATGTTAAAAAAAATTGTTAGTTGAGTTTTTCTTTTCTGTTAATGTATTTGGCTTAGTGATCAGACAGTAATGACTGTTTTAAGCATAGAGTTACTTTACAAGTGCACAAAGTATCCTTTGAGTTTTTTTACAATATTAAAAGTTGTTGCTATTTTTTGTATTAAGTTTTAATAAGTATGTAAAAGTATGTTTCTAAGAATGCTGTTACTGAAAATGTTGAAAATATTGACATTTTATAGTTTGATTAGAGTTCATTCAGGGTGGTATTAGGGCTGTGTAGGTCTGAGACTGGCAAATGCTCATTCAATTGGCCCTTAGTTAAAAAGTTAAAGGCTGTTGAGGCCTATTTTCCTCAATGAAAGTTAATTACAATTATGCAGTTTCTTCAAAGTTTTGAACTCTGCTGTGAGCATAAGATTGATCAATAGAACCTTGTAATATTTTTTTTCCAACTCCTCTCCTACCCCATTACCCCAATAAATTTTATTCTATAATTAGTAATATGTAGAACTTCAGTGAAGTTTATCATATGAGTTTTAGATTAGAAAATAAGTTTGTTATTACTGTTTGTTAACACTTTCTTATTAAGTTTATTCTATAATTAGTAATATGTAGAATTTCAGTGCCATTTATTATGTAAATTTTAAATTTGAAAATCAGTCTGTTGCATTTAGATATTGATGAGTGTGTTGTAAACAAAGCTTGCAACTGGACTTATGGTGTTTGCAACAATACCTTCCGCAGTTTTGATTGCTCTTGCAGCGGAGATTGGGTTTTGAGTGAAACTAATAACAGCTGTTCTGGTATATTTTTATTTTATTTTTTTGTTTTATTTTATTTTTTTATTTAAGTTTATTTTTTTTCTGGTATTTGATTCTTACTTTTTATAATTTTTGAATATATAAGGGTCAAGTGTTTAAATGTATTTTTTGAAGAACAACTTTAAACGTGAATTTTGTTTTTTAGGTCCTCCACCTTTGGGTATAACTTCAACATCTTTTGTAATTGCTTTACTGCCATTTGAAGATGTAGATGAAAAAGAAATAAAGTATATAATAAAAAATATTTTGTTTTATTGACTTTTAAATAGACAATTATACTTTTATTAATGTATGATAAGAAAAATATTCCTTAACTTTTTTGTCACAAACAAGTTCAGTAGTTTTTCACTCCATATCTGTTGTTTTCATCCATCAAATGTGGAATCATATTTACTGCATCTGAATTTCAGCTAGAGGATAGCCAGCTAGAGGATATTGATTGTATAAATGGAAAAAAAAATAAAAAGATGTGGAAGGTAGAAGGAAATCTAAGTTCTAAAAATATTTTTTTTAGTGTTATTTATGTCATTCTTCAAAAATTGCTCAACTTAATACGCCCTACAAAAGCACCAAATGAATATACTAAAGAAGATATAGATAATCATGTTGATGGTTGTTATCGAGTTGGTCAAGTTACTCCAAAAGAAAAAAATTTCAAGATTGGTGGATCAAGTTCAAAATCTAATCGCAAACGCAGGGATGCAGAAATCTGTAACTATAATTCACATTATTGGTTTTCTGTTTTTAACAACAAGTTTGATTTTAGTGTCACAAGCTGCTCTTTGATATTTGTTTATTTTCATTATCTTAAGACGATAATTTTGCTTTGGCTGAAGGGGAGACTTATACCTCATTTCTTCAAGCCGTCACTACTAATGGTAGTGTCTTGAGCTCACCTTACTATCCACCTATAGTTACAGTTGATCCTGGTTGTAAGTTTATTTATTTTGTGATCATTTTTGTATTGTTTAAATTTTATTTTTCAAGATATTCATACCTAAAAAATCTATTTAAGCAATGTGTCACATTCACTACATCACTCAATTGAGATAAATGTAAACATATTATTTCAAGATGCTTTATTATGAAAAGTGACAAATGTGAAAATCAGGTGTGAAAATTTCTTCAATAAGCTTTAACATTCAGGGCCACTGGTTTGAATTCTCGACAACAGTTTTTACTTCATTGAAAATATTGAATCTTATGCCAACAAAACAATTTATACAAAATGTCTGTTAGAAGAAGCTTCTAGTAAGCATGCTTTCTCCAAAATAGTTTGACTGGTTTACATTGTTGAATTTGATGCCTTAACCCAACTGCTGTGTTCTCATTTGTATCATTGGATTGGGCACTCTTCTAATATAGCATTAAACCTTATGACAGGAATTGGTTGTCTTTTTTAAACATATTGCCAGGCTTACATAAAACCAAATGCGCTGTTTAAAATGTCTCCAGTTTAGTGAATGAAAAGACAAGTTTTAAGAATCAATTAAAAGCAAAGTTCCACAGTTAAGCATTATTAGATCTAAGTCATTTGAGAATCATTTGTAAAAAATGCAGTTTGAGAAAAAATGTTTTTCTTAATTGTTTGAAAGAGTGTTTGCTGAAAATATAAAAGTGTTATATCATTTATGTATATCAGCCTGTCTTTACTAATTGTTGTATTTGCATTTTGTTTTGTTAACATATTATTCAACTTTTTAAAGAAAATTATTTGTAAAATGTAACTTGAAATAATGTTTATCTTAATTAATAAATATGATATTATTTGTGTATATCAACAGTATTCATTATATTGTCATATTTACATTTTATATTATTAGCAATGTTTGTATAAATTACATTCTTAATTTTATCAGCAAAAGAATGGAGAGTTTGCTAAAAATTTAAATAAATGCAACAACATTTGTGTATATCAACACTGTGTTTGTTATATTGCTGTCTTTGCATTTTTTTTTTTTAAAGTTATTAATATTAATGTTATTTTTTATTTTATCAGCTCTATGTGGTGCTCTCTCATGTTTTTCATACAAAAACCAAAAGTGTCAAGTGGTCAACTCCACTTATGCAAAATGCTTTTGTAAAAATGGTTACATTTCTTTTGATAACTTGTTCACTTGTGAAGGTAAGACGTTTACTTTTGTTGCTTATCAATCTCCATTTTTTCTTTAACTTATTTACATTAAAACTTTTTTTACAAAAAGTTTTTCATGAAGTTATAAATTTAAAGTATTTTATTTCTTTTTCTTAAGATATTAATGACTGTGCGCTAGGAACTGACAACTGCAATTGGTTGAACAGCAAATGCATTAATACAGAAGGTGGTTTCCAATGCTCCTGCAATGATGGATGGAAACTAGGTGATGATCAGAAGAGTTGTGTGGGTGGGTTGTTATCTCTATTAGTCATTAATTTTTTCATGATTTAAAAAAGGATTGTTTATGCATTACTTTTTGGAAATGTTTTAGATATAAATGAATGTGAAAACTACTGTAAAAATGCCACCTGCATCAATAGCAATGGAACATTTGAGTGTCAGTGTCCGACAGGCTCTTTTTATAATGCAGCTGCTGATTTGTGTCAAGATTATGATGAATGTAAGACTAACATGCACATGTGCGATCCTGTGAGAGGAGTTTGTCAAAATGAGAATGTCCTTCAAAGTAATCGAACATACAATTGCTCTTGTCCTTCTGGCTGGGACTTATCTGCAAATAACATCTGCATAGGTGAGTGGATAAAATAGATTGTTTCTTTCCACTTTTTTTTTTTGAAATCATTTCTTATAAAAAAAGTTATTATATTAAGACGTCAATGAATGCTCAAAGTGGTGCAAAGGAGATAGTGAGCACTGCAAAAACACTGAAGGCTCATATGATTGTATTTGTATGGCTGGCTTTGAATATAATACAAATACACATAGTTGTGAAGGTGAGTTTCTCTTTTTCTATCTGCAAAATTAATCTATGCACTGTTAATCAGTGGATATCATGACAAATTACAAATAATTTTTTAATTCACTATTCAATTGCTATAATTATTACATAGTACTGCTACTTATAACATTATTGTTATTGTTACTAAGTTTCACTTTACAGAGGTTAACCTATGTTCTTTGGAATCTGTTTGTCCGATGAATTCTAACTGCTCAATGGTAAGCCCTGGTCAGTTTGATTGCTTGTGTAAAGAAGGTTACATCATGAATCACCTTTTTCTTTGTGAAGGTAATTATTTTTTAAACTCATTGAATATTTATTCAATGACAAAACATTATGCTATTGATAATATAGTTTCTTTTGATAACATACATTTTCTTCATTTTAGAAATTGATGAATGTAAAAGTTTGTTACCATACCCTTGCACTAAGCCCCATGAATTGTGTGTTAACAATGTCGGCCCTGGATTTACGTGCAGTTGCCAACCAGGGTACCAAAGAGTAGGATCTGTTTGTAAAGGTAATTTGTTGTATAAGTTCAAATATTTATAGAGTTTTTTTGAAATTCAAGTGTTTTTTGAGTTTTTATACGTAGTATGCACCTCATGCTTGGGGATAATGTCACTACCTGGACTAGAGCATGTTTTAGCAACTCAACATTTGGGTGTCAAAAAGAGAAAACCATAGTCTCTAACACAGACCACAATTAGTAGCATAAAGGGTTTAAATGTGCGCTGCTTGATGTCCTTTTATCTATTGAATCGAAACTTTTTTGAGCCACTCTTGAGTCTGTTATGTCTAATTGCTTGTTAAAGTCTTTTTTCCTTACCTAAAGGTACTGTAGCTTTTTTGAAATTTATTAGAGGCTTTTTTAACAAACTAAAAACCTTTAACAGCTAGATGCGACATGCCTAGAGAGCCTTAAGAACTACTATTTTTAAAGTATCAAAAAATTTTAATTTTAAAAAAGTAACATCCATTAAAAACTAATGCAAGGTTTTCCAAAGCATTGGAGTGATATACTTTGGTATGAGTTTTAACTTTGACCTCATCAGAGGTGACCTCATCATTTGTCATCACTCTGACCTCATCACTCCCTACAAAACTATAACAGATGTTAGATGGTGAGCTCTCAACACCTGGAACCAGTACTGCTGCGTTTCGTTGCAACATACCAAACACTTTATTGTTCAGTTTATTGAACAATTTCTTTACAGTTAAAACTTTATTGTCAGTAAGCAGAGTTCATTTCCTGTGATGAGGTTCTTTATATCCTCAGTAGTTTTTGGTCAACACCAGCATTCACTGTCCTGAATGCTTTTGGCATTCTTACAATGCAAGGATGACCAATTTTAAGACTGTTGATTATTCCACCTTTATCCTCAAAGAGTAGTACTATACACATAATTACAAGTAACTCTGATGTGTTGCATGGCTCAAAAGAAATTGCTTCCTTCTATGTTTTATTTCTATGGACTATCTACAATAATATGATTTTCAATTGCCACTAAGGCAAAGTGAATAGTTTCAATTGTTCATGAATATGTTGCAAAAACATTTTTGGTTACTATGTGGAATACATAAAGTAATAATTTTTTTAATTTTTTTTTTCATGTTAGCTTTTGATGAATGTGCTGCATATGCAAATGTTTCAACATGTCCATCTGGTGAAAGATGTATTGGTGTTGAAACAGGTTTTGAATGCTTATGCGCTGCTGGTTACGCTAAAAATGATATTGGTCAATGTGAAGGTACTTTGTTGTTACTTATGCATACATGCCTATGCATTTGTTTTGTGTATATGCACATATTTGTCATATATGTATATATGTTTTTAAATTTAAGCCTGCTAAATACAGTTCCATGATTTTCCAACAGTACAGGAATGCCCATTAAAGATGGGCATTTCAAGAATGTCATAATAAGAAATTTTGTCTTATTGAATCAGGGGGTGACTTAACAAAATAAAGGCTAAAATTATGATGAATACTGATTAAAACAGGGTAAAATTGACTTTAAAATATTGTTGTGTAGCAATCAATAATTCTGTTGTAAACAGAAAGTTGGAATTTTCATTTTAAAAGTTTATGTTTCAGAGGGTAAAACTTTAAAAACAGTTTTATAAAGAAATAAATCTTATTTGTAAAAAAAAATAAAAATCAGCTTTCTACATCCCATGCAAAATATTGATGTTTATATTGCCACCCAAAAACAGTTAAAAATGAGTAAAACATTTTTTTTTTTAGAAACTTTTTCCTTAAAGAATTTATCAAATGTTTTGATGAAACTCTCCTTGTTATATGTCTCATTAGAAAAGCATTCAAGAATTATAAATATATGATAAACTGCTTTAAAAAATATAGTTTACACACACTTTTTCTTATAATATATTTAACAAAACTAAACTTAAACTTTCTTTAAAAGAAAAGAAAAAGGAGGTGCACTTTTACTATTGCTGTTTTCTTTTAGAAAAAATTATTGCAAACCAAAAGTTTTGTACTTATCTAGGTCTTCCAAATTAAAATAAATTTTTTCTAAATATGATCTTAGCGTTTTGTAAAAACAAATGCAATCAAGAAGTTTAAAACTTTTTTTATAAACATATATTTACATTAACAAGTTAAAAAACCTTGTAAAAACACTATGTTAAATGGAGGTCTGTGAAAACAAACTCAATTGCTTTTTCATCAACAAACACAATTTCAACATGTCCATATGTAAAAACAGGAACATCTGATGATCGAAATAGCTGGTCTTTTGATTGCATTTTCTTACTAAATAATAAATCTGATTAATTGCTGATAAATCTTCTGGTTCTTTAGTTAATCCAAAACTACCAACAAGATAAACTGTTTCCTTGATCTAAGATTTTCTTTTAACTTGCAGCTGGTAACACCTTATTCTAGTTTTTTCAAGAATTTTAGTTGCCACTAACTTAATTCAAATACCTATTTCTGGACAGCAGCAGCCTTATTTGGTGATTTAATAGGTTTTAAAAGTTCTACTCTTGACTACAGCATCAAACTGCTGTACATTTCTGCAACTTCAAAAGTTCAACTTTAACTTGATATCAAAGTTTAGTTTTAGAGTATTTTGAAAAGAACTCTATTTACAGATTCATTCACATTAGCAAGTCAAAAACCATGTAAAAGCCATACATAAAAATTCAATGGCTTTTTCATCAACAAGCACAATGTCAACATGTCCATCTGTAAAAACAAGAACGTCTGATGCAAGCAAAGGAAAAAAAATGAAATAGCAATAGCTGGTATTTTAGTTACAGCAAACTTAATTCAAATACCTATTTTTGGACAGCAGTAGCCTTATTTGTAGAAATTGGTAATTTAATAGGTTTTAAAAGTTCTACTCTCGACTCAGTCTGAGCATCAAACTGATTACATACAAATCATGCATGTCTTTGTTTTCAGATGTGGATGAGTGCAAAGTTGAAAATATTTGTCCTGAAAATTCCAAATGTCTAAATCAAAAGAGCAGCTTCTTATGCGAGTGCAATGATGGCTATTACGGAGATAATATGACCAGTTTTTCTTTACAGCGTTGTTATCGTAAGTCAATGAAGTTTTTCCGTCTTTAACATTTTTCTTTAACATTTTTTTTGTCTGTTCTTGAAAATTTTTGTGTGTTCTTGTTCTGCGGAAAGTTCATGTAAAAGGCTTCCTACCAATATATATTTTTCACTGACATTTTATTGTAAGTGGTATTTAGAACGATTATAGTTTTCTGCGATTTTTACTGTTTTTGAAATGTCATATACGTGATGGTAATTTAGAACATAGCTTTTGGAGTTCGTGGGAACAGGTGGGTCCATGCACTCAGTTGTGTAATAGTGATCAGAAACAGGGAAAGATTTTGTTTACGAGAAGGTGTGAGAAATTTGGACCTGAAATCTGTGTCGGAGAACACGAAAAAGAAGAACTTTGCAATTCCGAATATTGCGATAACAGTAATTTATCTGTTCTTTAACTGATAATTTATGAATTAAAAAATATATTTTACCAATATACTTAAGTAAAGAAAATTTGTTACACAGTTTTTTTTTTTTATTTGAAAATTTCAAAGTCGAGTCTTTTTTTTTACTTTGTTTTTTATAATTTATGATTCTGGAAAGATATTTCGGCCTTTTGCTTTTTAAATAAAAAATATTCTTACGCTGTTGTTTTCTTTAGAAATAAAAGTTTTAAAGTCAACTGAGTGTGAAAAGTGGGAAAATATGGATGATGCATCTATCACTTTTGAAGATAGCATTGATGAATGGTTTCACAATCTGCGAATCTGGGTTGGTTGGTATTCAAAAGGTATTTCACTGCTCATTAAAACTATGACGTACTCTGTTTACCTATTGGCTTTTAAAAACTAATTTAATGATTTTTTGAACTGTTACAGCTTCTACTTGTGACGGAAGTATTGATGCTACGCTAATGATGAACGAAAATCTTCAGAAATTGCAAAGTATTATTACAAAGTCGATAGACGTGAAGTTTTCTCTCAAAAAAATCATTGATTGCAACGCTTACGTTAAGAAGAAAGCAGTCTTACTCCAAAAGTATTATGCCGTTCAATCCAGGCTCGTCATGTACACGAGCATAAAGACAGCTTTTATGAAGTTGCAAGCACGGTTGTCTCTTAAACGACATGAGTGCGCACTTGATATTGGTAAGTTTTAAAAATAATTCTGCTCTTACTTTTTATTTATATTGTTGTATCTTTTTTAATCCATCTGCTTTTTTTTCTTCTTTCCAAAAAGTAAATACCTTACATGAACTTATTTATATGAAAACTGCGTTGTTTTCCATTTGATGGTTATATACTGCAGTTATTTGTTGGTTTCTTCGGATTAAATTTTATGCGTCATATGATTTCTCTAGAATTTGCTGACATATATCCAAATTACGTTCCGAGGAATTTGATTGTCTCAAAGTGAGCAACACGTTTCTCCGAATGATCGAATATTTTTTTAAACGACGTGTTTTTTTAAATGACGGTTATTTTTAGGACCATTTTTTTTTTAATGACGCATTTAAATTTGATAGACAAACTGATCTTATGATCAGACTTTTTTGTGATGCAAAATAGATTAAAATTAGATTTCTAAAATTCAATTTGACACAAGAGTTTTCTATTTTTATTAAAAGTTGCCCTTTTTGTGTCTCTTATGCACTCGTTATACATTTTTTTACAGTTTATACTGAAACAAAGTTGGCTGTGATATTTGTATTTTTAGAAATAATTAACTTTTGTGAACTTATAATGAAGAAAACTTCTGCAATCAAATAGTTGTTCTTGTTGATTTCAAGTTTTTAAAATTATAACAACGTCGCCGCTAATCACGTTTCTATCGCCAAAGAAAACTGTAAAAATCGTCGAGAATGACTTTCTTTCTATATTACATAGTTACTATCAGACATTTACTAAAGGACTGTTTGGAGACGAATTTAATACTTAAAATGATCTGGGGAGTTTTTTCGTGGTCGCTGTAAAAATAATTTAGCCCATAGCAACTTATTAAAAAGAAATGTTACTATCATATGAAGACCTTTTTAGAGTGCGTGGCCACAACTTCAAACGGGGTTGCGTAATTTTATTTGAGGGATGTCAAAATTTAAATACTATTAGAGCCTTGATGTCTTGTATTTTATCGATTTGAAGTAATGATTTTAAAAAATTCCTCTAAGTTTTCGGTTGAAAAAGAAAGTTCTTCTACAGTTTTGAAAAAGGTCGCAACATAAAGCGCTGAAACTCGTTTTTTACATTTTGAAAAGTTTAGAAAACTCATGAAACAATTTCTGGAATTTTGGGACAAAATTTTAAGTCTCTTTTTTATGATTTTCTATCAATAGTCACTCTTTCTATCAGCTATCACTCCGAGTAAAGGAAATCCATTTTTAAGGTCTGTAGCATGAGTAGCTTTTGAGATGTTGGGTGTTAAATTTAAAAACGGACAAAAAAAAGTGCGTTTTTTGAAGCGGTGCAAAACTTCAATTGAAATTGGTTGGCAACAATGAAAAAATCCATTATTAAGTTGGAAATTGGATCAATGCTGCTGGTAATCGTCTTGCTTTTTAAAAAACCTCTATTCAAAGATTGGTACTTAAGTGGTCCAAAAGATGCCGTATATGCCAAATCTTCATTCGGATGAATATTATTTCCGCACAATACTATCATTTTTAAGTCGAATATGATGATGATGATGATGATGATGATGATGATGATGATGATGATGATGATGATGATGATGATGATGATGATGATGATGATGATGATGATGATGATGATGATGATGATGATGATGATGATGATGATGATGATGATGATGATGATGATGATGATGATGATAATGATGATGATGATGATGATGATGATGATGATGATGATGATGATGATGATGATGATGATATTATTTGTATTATATTTGATGATGATGATAGAATATTATTTGTATTATTTAAACGTTATGAGTAAAAGAGTGCTTACCATTTCACACTAATAGAACATTTGTTGAGTTTAATTGCGTAACAGAATACTGTAAAACTGTACTATAAAACTATAATACTGTAAAACTGTATACTGTTAAACAATAAAACCCAACAAATGTTCGGTTTAGAGCTTTAGCCCTTTAACGATTAAACCTTGTCCATTCCTAACCAAACTATCCCCAAACCTCGCTCTTTCCTAATCAAGTACTCCCCATGCCATCAAACTTGTTTCCAACCTCGTATACCTTTCCACACAACTCTACAAACCATACCTCCCCTTACCCTTTCCTTCAAACACAACGAAAAACATTGAATAAATAAAATTAAAAAAAAAACGCCGCCCTCACACTATGGTTAACATGCATCTTTAGAAAGGTAATGAGTGAGAGCTCCGAAGAAAAATATAATTTTGTGATTAGCTTGTTAAAAAAAAGATGAACAAAAAGAAAAAAACAAAAACAAAAAAAAATTATCTTAAATTTTTTGCTCATCTGAAATTTTTTTCCGACTCATTTTCCCAGGCTAAATTTTAACTCTGGAATAGGTTTAGGGTGTATACTAACAAATAATAAAGAAAATTTTTTTCAATATTTTTGATGTAATCGCGCATTTTATATAATTGCGTAAAAAAGCTCTCATTGAATTTATCAAAAAACGCGATTTCTCTCGAACGATTGTTAAAGAGTAGCAGTATAGATATTTATCTACTGCAAGTCTTCTTCTACAAAACCTCTGTTAGGTGAGCCTCTTTTGTTGGTGGCACATCAATAAGTTGCATTTTAGTTGTTTTTTGATTAATTGGTGGCGGTGAAAATTCTGGTTGTGCTGATTTAAATTATTTGTTGAGAAACACCTTCTCTTGATCAAAAATGATTATCAGCAGAAGACTGGCAAGAAAAGGGCAAGAAGGCTAAGCTAATATTACTATTATTATTACTATTATCATTATTATTATTATTATTATTATTATTATTATTATTATTATTATTATTATTATTATTATTATTATTATTATTATTATTATTATTATTATTATTATTATTATTATTATTATTATTATTATTATTATTATTATTATTACTAGTATTATTATTATTATTATTGTTATTATTATTATTATTATTATTATTAATATTATTATTATTAATATTATTATTATTATTATTATTATTATTAATATTATTATTATTATTATTATTATTAATATTATTATTATTATTATTATTATTATTATTATTATTATTATTATTATTATTATTATTATTATTATTATTATTATTATTATTATTATTATTATTATTATTATTATTATTATTATTATTATTATTATTATTATTATTATTATTATTATTATTATTATTATTATTAGTATTATTATTATTATTATTAATGTAAAAAGCGAGAAACAAAAGAAAGAAATTCGAAGCGGAAAGAGAGGAAAGATAAAGAAAGACAGTAAGGAGATACGAGAGAGGTAGAGAGAGAGATGGATGGATAACAACAGCAGGGTTAGTAGTGCAGAACTTTAAGAATTACGAAAAGAAGGGCTGATAACAGAGTTTTAGGTTCTACAAAAAATAAGTAGAACGGAGTTTTAATTTTACAAAAGGAGATTAGAAGAAATAGTTGTTATGTAATTTAAGTGAAAAGATTTTTGTTAATGATTAACGGTACATTAAAGGAAATGAATTGTTATTGTTAGAGTTTAAACGAGAAATCTTGTGTGTAAAGAAAAGTAAGCACATTAACATAATGAGTCAGAGTGCTACCATTACACAGAACCAAGAGGCTTCCCCATACACCTAAACCAACTAACCTACAATACCACAAAACCCCAATCCTACTCCCATAATATATGTAAAGAAAGAACTTAGCAGAAAAAAACCCCGCCTCACAATATTAACTATTAAATCAACTTTTTTTGTTCAAAAATAATAAAACTCTTACGTACAATTTATGACGACAGTAACGTTAAATTTTCAAGACCCTAAAAATTATGAACTGTAAGATGTTGTGGGTATAAAATAATTTATATATAGTCCAGCTCATCAAGAGTGTATAGTTAATTATATCTTGTAAATAGAGGAAAAATGCTTGAACCGAATATGTATTATTTATTTGTAAAGACCATTGAAGTATCTTTTGTTTTAAACAATAGAAATTAAATATATTAAAGCCTGCCGGATTCTTCGAAAAGTTTTGATCTCGTCTAACCAGTCACACCAACTTCCGTTTAGTTATTAAAGATGACAGCAATAGAACCAAGTCTTACGCATTTTTTTAATATAGTTTGACATTTCTAAAATTTTAAGAAATAACGCTGATGATGATATAGAAATTGAGATCATTTACTTAAATACTTTAGTACATGTATAATGCCAACTAATTTTGTAGCTACCTAGAGTGAAATGGTTTCATGTCCAGGGAACTACCCCATCTACTATATTGTTGTAGACTTCCAGTTTATGAATATTATAGAATTTTCTATTTTTATGTTTAACAACAGAAATATATACAGTTGAGGATAAATAACTTATACATAAAATGAATGTAAATACAATAAAGAAAAAAGTAATTTGTCACAATTTAAAAGAATTTAGCAAAGCCAGTTATGGCAAACCGCAAAAATAACTAAATATTTAATATTTAATATTAACATAACATTTATATATAACAAGTATTTAATAACAACTATTTAATATTAACATAACATGATTCACCAGCTCACAGTGTGCCCGGAATGTAGGATTTTCGGAAAAAATTCATAAATCCGCTAATAGCTGGCTAGGTTGCTTAGAAAAGGATATCATATCCAATTCATAATGAAATATGTTTGACTATTACTAATTTCAAGAAATCCATAATGAAATGTATTTGAGTTCATAATAATTTAATATTAAACACAAATATTAACAGATAATAGTCTTATTGATTTTATATGGTCACAGAAAACATTCTTGAATTATCATTTTTTCTTCAGTAAATACGTTGTTCACGTCTCTTTTACACCCTCTTGTGGTCTAAATTTCCAATTCGGTCACTAGTTTATTTTGTTTCAACTTTGAATATTTTTCTTTACATGTCTTTCAAACTACTTTAGAGTTTTCTTGATGTTATCTTTTTCATCTTCTAAAATTTGATTATATCTCACTTTGATTGTTTTTAAAATTAGCTTTGATTTTTCCAATGAACTTAATTTGATGTTCAAGGTTAATAAAATTTCTTCTAATTCTCCTTTTTTTATTAATAACATTTTATCGCATGTAATCAACAGGTATTCCTGAATCGTCCGTGAAAGTTGATTTTCATAATTACGCAACCTCGAATACGAACAAATAAAATTCAAATTTAAATTACTAAATTTCCGGGCATAACCGGACTGTGTAATTTTTACACATAAAAATAGAAAGTCTACTTTGTATGAAACATTTGAGTTTATTTGCGGCCTCCAACGGCCTTTTTTTTCCTGTTACTTTTGTTTTTAATAAAATTAATATACTTTCATATATTTTAGAATTTTTTTTAGGTATAAACAAAACTGCACAAAACAAATGTTTAAACTTCAATTTTTATTTGAAGTAATTCATAAATTAAAGTTTATTTACAGACCAGGATAGAAAATTTTTTTTAAATTCATGGAGTCGATTTTGATGTATAGCATTTCAAAGTTATTGTTAAAAAATAGTATTGGTACAATTTTAACACAAACATTTTGTGTCAACTTTTTCTTCAACTTCAAACAGCTATAAAAACAAAATGCTTTGATGAATTTATAAACTTTTTTTTTGCACTGACCTACATATGTACTGCACAACATAAATTTACTATTTAAAGTGAAAAAATAAAAGGTCAGAAAAATAATTTTTTCATGTCTGGGCACTCTGTGCAGCTGTATATAAACTAAACTTTATTTTACAAAAACTAATGGGTTGTTATGTACCTATAATGACAAATGAAATAATGTATGAAAAACGAAAACATGAAATATCTGGCCGCATTTTGCAAGATAATTATAAATTTGAATAACTTTTTAAAAGGTTTTGCTTTATTAAATGAATTATAAAAAAATCCCATTAGAAAATACACCTACTAAAAAAATAATGCATAGTGGAATATATACTATGGAGCTTATAGAGTCGAGACAAAAAATGGCGACATATCGGAAAAAATACTAAAATAATACACAAAATTAAGGTTGGTGAATGAAGGAGTTGAATGAAATCAGATTTTGACAAAAAATTTTATTCAAGCTTTTTTTATATTTCGCTGTACTTTTTTTAGTCATTTTAAATTTATCCTTACAGTTCTATTTTATCATTGACAGTCTTTGTTTACACGAAAAAAGTTCCCAAATTCACAAATGTTCATCTTGAAAAAATGATGAAAATCTGTTCGTGCCGACAACTAATTTCCTTTACTTCGGTGTAATTTGTTTAGTAATTTGTCAACGCGTGAAGTAATCACTTTATTCTGAAAGTCTTCTTTAACAAATGCTATAAAAGTTTAAAATAATACCACGTGATCAAAGTTTCTGTTTTAAAATTGTGGGCTGCCATTTTAATAGATTTTTTTGTTGACGAGTGAAAATTTAGAGTTTGTCGGAAACTCGCATGGCTCGCTGAATTCTGCGGCCTCTTTGATGTAAAACAATAAGCTGCACGTCCATCTCTTATACGTCTATGGTAAAAACGTACAAGTCTTTTGGCTAAGTATTATAGTGGAAAGTAAATAATGAACAAAGCAATGAAGATTGAATTTTAGTCCTCCATATTGGTAACCTCAACGTATTATAGATGTTGGTACTTGAGGCAGAAAAGCTTAGATGTATAAGGTAATATTATGTGAACATAGGCTGTATTACGATCTGGTACATATACGTCATTTAGGCGTAAAAAACTTTTTCATCTTCGCGAACTTTTAATGTTTTTATCTACGCGAGTCTTTAATTTACTCTGGTCAACTGTCCGAAAATATTTTTACTACTTCTAATCTTAGGGCTCATGCTATTTATTTCATGAGGCATTCACAGCTCGATCTTGACTATTGTATGCAAATACAAAACAAAAAAAAATATTAAAAAAGTATAAAACATGTAAAAAAAAAAAAAACAATTCAAATGCAGGTTGTTTCTTTTTCATTAAAAAAAAAAAAAGTAAAATGAAAAATATAAAATATAGAAAAAGGATAAAAGTTATTGAAAAGTTTTAAAAAAGTTTAATGATTGTAAAATCTCATCAACATGATTGCTGTTTTATTTTCTACCCTTGTATCTTTTTCCTTTTCTTCTTACTTTTTGCATTGGCAGGCACTTGGGTTTTAAATTATTATTAGGTCCTACCTAGAATCTACCGGTTGACCTAAAAACCAAAAACCATACATATTTGTTCCTAGCAAAACAATTTCTAAAATTGTGAAACTTTCCCTGCGGAATGGTAATTTAAGTTCTTTTGTCCTGTGTTTTTGTCATTACCGTACATTTTGTATTCCTGGAAATGTGCATTCAACTGGTGTTTCGGCTGTCTCACAATGACATGAAATACGTTACATGTTTGGGTCGAGCAAAACTTTTCTAAATAATTTTTAAGATACCTACTTCTTTTTCCATTTACTTAGTACAGCCCACCAGTCAACTTCAAAAACAAACTTGACATCATTTACCTCATAAAACGCAACAATAGCCGAGTATTGTGACTGGGTGCATTGTTGTCCAGGAGTCACGATGTTTTAATTTTAAGCATTTGTGGATATTTATTATGCGCATGCGTTACTTTAGAAACAACAACAACATCGTAATTTTGATTTTTTTTTGTAATGGTCTTTTACCGTAACCTAATAAAAAAGGTCATATCATTGCTTTGAAGATGTATATACCAGATATAAACTTATAAACTTTAAAAAGGGGGGCCGAGGAAAACAAATTTTATTTAAAATACTTAAATTTATTAACTTTTATGTTATAAAATACGCAGGAAAGTCGGAAATTATTTTATGGTCATCCTTACTACTAAAACATAATAATTAAGCTTTTATTAGAATTTTTATGCTTTAAAGCTCTATATATTTAAAAAAAGATGGTTTTAACTTTATAATAATAATAAAAAAAAAACAGAGTCCGGTTACATTTTTAAATTTTAAATTTTTGTACATCAAATCTTATATTTTAGCAATAAAAAAACACGTAAAAATGACTGAGTCTCCTGAAACAAAACTAAAAACATTATGCAGAATATGCGGAGAAAGTCTAGATAATGATAATGTAGGGTGTAACTAAGGGTCTGCGTATCGTTATTATTTTGAACCGATAACGATATGAAACGATAACGATATCAAACGATATGAGTTTGTCTATGACACGATAATATCGGTTTAGTTATCGTTTGAACCGATAACCAAACGATAACTTATCGGTTGAAACGATGTTATCGGCTTTTTTTATCGGTTTATCGGAATACATAAAAATAACGAGAATACCGATATTTATCGGTATAATAACGATATTTTTTACAATATTCCAATTTATTTATTTTTTTAAATGCCAAATTTTAGTTCAAATATATCATAAATCTTCAAGCCGAGTCAAGATGTCGTTTTGCCTATCTTTACCGGTTTTAAAAGTTAATCCTTCCCAATTGTATATATTATCTAGATGTCTAACTTCACAAAAATTCTGTAAAAAAAAAGTGAAGCAAAACTGTTCTCCAAATTGACCCCCAGGTTGAAACTCTCCCCACTCCTGATTTTTTTACATTTAACCAATCATATGCATTAGTAAACACAATGTATGTTGTCAAAAAAGTCTGAACTAAGTGTTAAATATGTATACTTTCAAAATTAAAACGCATAATTTTTGGCTTTTTTTCTTTCAAAGTTTTAATAAAGTCAGCCATTATGGTAGTCAAAATAACCCATTAATATATATATATAGATTAAAGTACCTTTGATATACTCTCTAGCCAGTGTGTGTGTGTGTGTCTCTGTGTGTGTGTGTGTGTGTGTGTGTGTGTGTGTATTTATATGTGTGTGTGTATATATATATATATATATATATATATATATATATATATATATATATATATATATATATATATATATATATAACACACACATACACATATCGATATTATATAATATACTTCAGGTAGAAAGTAATGTATTTCAGGTAAATAGGAGTACTATTAGGCGAACCTCTGATATGTATCCAGACAAATAATTAGCCAGGGTCAAATACTTTAAATGTAGCTGAAAAAATCTATGGACTCTGCTATTTAAATCTTAGTATAGATTATTTATATTCATGATTTTATAATTTAAAAATAAGGTTCATACCGATATACCGATAACGATACGCAGACCCTTAGTACCTAGATAATGTTGTTTTAACAAAACATATCGTTAGAATAGAATTTTGTTTTCTTATCCGAATCGATAAGGACCACCCAAATATGCATCCTCAAAAAATGTGTTATAGATAGGCCTGTAAATCAAGCCGAACGAGCCAAGCTTGCCAAGGCTCGGCTTGGCTCGTTTACATATAAAGAGTGTTCAGGCTCGGCTCGAGCTCGTTTCGAACATGAGATTCTTTGTTCGATCTCGGCTTGTTAAGGATTAGTATTGTTTGTGCTCGGCTCGTTTTACATGTTGCTCGAGCTCGACTGGTTTAAAGCTCAAAATAATTATTGTAACCTGTTAGTTTAAAGCTCGTTTAGTAAAAAAAAATCGTTCGTTAAAGGCTCGTTTGTAAATAATGCAAGTCCAAATCAACAAACAACATAAACAATTCTACAGTCTATTAAACATGCAAATAAACAACATAATGAAATAAGATCCCACAAATCTAATAGTTCAAAATAAAAGTTAAATCTAATAGTTCAATGTTCAAACTTAATGTTCAAAGTTCAAACTTAATGTTCAAAGTTCAAACATAATGTAAACTCTCACAAACATAATAATTCCTATTAAACACTGCACTCTAATAGTTCAAATTACATTTTCACAAATATAAGTTATGCTCTCATTGCATTGGATGAAACAAGATAAAAAGCCTTCCTCTAATTCTCTTGAAGTTGAACCTCAAAAGTTCGCTGAAAATCTGAAATTTTACAACAAACTTGCGTGAGAATGAATCTAGATAATTAAATATAAAAAATAATTGTTTGACGCTCTCCAACTTATAGTTCTATTAATTATATTAAAAGTTTTATAATCAACATTTTTATTCACAAAGAGGAAGAGAAATGAATAAACTTTTATAATAACAGAAAGCAAGAAAAAATGTTATAATGCATTTAATCGTTTTAATATGACGCGAATTGTATATTAAAGTTAGAAAGTTAGTAGTTCGAAGTAATGGAATTCGAATTTTAAAATTTCGAAGTTTATATTTTCAAAGTTAAAAAAAAGTCTGTTGAGCACTAATTTATAGTTCTAGATTTAGTAAATACAAGTTTTTAACAAAAACAATAATTCACGACTTTACCTGATTAAATAGCAGAGTAAATAAACAAACATTCAATATATTATCACGAAACATTTAGTTGTGCAACTTGAAAAAATACCTCTCTACAAGTTAAAAAATGGCTCCTTCAACAAAATCATTGTGAAAAGAGTTTGAAAAAAAAGTTTTATATGTTTACTTTTCTGTTTTGCATAATTTGTACACTCTTAAATCCATTAAAAATGGTCTAAAACATATTGGGCCTGTTGGCAAATGACAATAGCCAATAGCAGCCTCACGTAATTAAATTGTTTATATTAATCAATTATTTAGTGTAATATATATATATATATATATATATATATATATATATATATATATATATATATATATATATATATATATATATATATATATATATATATATATATATATATATATATATATATATATATATATATATATACATATATATATATATTCGAGCTTTAATCGAGCCTATATGAACGAGCCTATGATGTTCAATCTCGGCTCGTTTACCATTCGAGCCGAACATGAACGAGCTCTTGTCGAGCCGATCAGCGAGCCGTTCACGAACACGAGCCAGGATTTATAGCCCTAGTTATAGATACTTTTCAATATTAAGAAATATTGAATAAGGTTCAAACACTGAACTAAAATAAAGATCTTAGCCTGAAAATTGCATTGCAACTGAATGTGTTTGCTTTAAAGCCAATAAAGGAAGAATAAAAAAGAAAAAGATAAGTGGAAGACCTTTAAGTATTAGTTATAGTGAAAATATTTGGACTAGATATATAATAAATAACATACAATCAAACTTTTACCTCAAACAATTTAATCATAAACTGAAAAATATTAACTGCATCTTAAACCCTCATGTGCATCTTTGTGTGTACTATTTGCAACGACATTATCATAAACCAATTATTATAAAAAAATGTCTTCATTCATTCTGCGCACTATGTCTATTACCACTTATCATTGGCAAACTAATATCAAAAACAAAATACCCTAAATGTTCCTTTTCAATTCCAAGTGATGGGTTGATTTCATCAACCAATACCATTGAAATGATAGAAAATTTGCAAGAAGTATGCAAGCAAGGTTGTGGTAAATTGTTTAAAGTCACACAACTGTCAGAGCAAAAGAAACATCAAAAAACTTGTCAGACAACTACGATATCAAGTTCAACAACATTATCAATATTATTGTCATCAACTTCACAAATAAACTTTTCAGATATATTTGTATTGGATTCAACAAGTGTTATACCAAGAAATATTGAAGATGCTGCTCTGCATGTAATAAAACAAAAAATGTCTCAAACAACATCAAATGTAATTGAATTTCCAACAGGTGGACCAAGGGTAAGACTATCTTTACAAAAACAGAGACTGTAAAATTACTATAACAAAACAAAAATGCTTTTATTTTTTTATTAGGAAGCTATAGTATGATTTTTTTAATATTTTAAATAAATTACACAATATTTTAGTCCTTATGCTTTACATCAACACCAAGAGCCTACAAAGAAAGTTCAGATGTATGTTTACGCACAATTTGCAGACAACAATTACAGCTAAAACATAATATGAGCAAAACATGTGGAGAAAGCATCAGTTCTACAATCAAGCAAACTGCTACTCTTTTGAAATCTTTTAATGAAAATAAAAAAGAATATATTCTGAACAAATCATATATTTCAAAAGCAAAAATATCTGCTGAAGAGATGGTCAGTTTAAAAGCAAACATGAGCATTACTTATGTTAACATGAAAATATTATCTAGGTACACAAGATTGCAATTATTATATATTTGGTCAAGGAATGAATTCGTGCCGTTTGACAAGGGATTACGAAACTAGCTTATTGTCTCAGCGTTTCGTTTAGCCACGCATGCGTGCGAAGATCACTGTTATTGCGCATCATTTTCATTATAAATCATTTGATTTAAGCGTAAACAACACTATTTTTAATTTAACTGATAATTTAGGTTTTTGTTCCTGATAAAGTGTTTTTGCGGGGGATTCTTCTTCATTACTTTAACATGAAGAAAAGTGCTACCGAAAGTCATCGTATTTTGGTTGAAGTTTATGATGACCATGCTCTAGCTGAGCGAACGTGTCAGAAGTGGTTTGCCCGGTTTAAAAGTGGTGATTTTTGTTTGGAAGACCAAGAACGACCAGGACAGCCGAAAAAATTTGAAGATGCAGAATTGGCAGCATTGCTCGATCAGGATTCTTGTCAAACGCAAGAGGATCTTGCAAAATTGTTAGGAGTTGAACAATCAACAGTTTCCAGACGCCTCAAAGCCATGGGTATGATTCAAAAAATAACTCATTGGGTTCCACATGAATTGAAAGACAGAGACGTGGAAAGAAGAAAGACCATTTGTGAATTGCTGCTGAAAGACAGAAAAGAAAGGGATTTTTGCATCGAATTGTTACTGGTGATGAGAAATGGATTTATTACGAGAGTTCTAAACGAAAAAAGGCCTGGGTAAAGCCAGGTGAACCAGGTCCATCACAACCTAAACGGAATATTCACTGTGCAAAGGTTATGCTGTGTATATGGTGGGATATGAAAGGTGTGGTGTACCATGATATTTTCTGAAGAAGTGAAGCGCTGTCCAATCAAATCGTTATTCATGAAATCGAACAAGTAGTAGTCAGAAGGAGCAATGCCCGGAGAATACGGCGGGTGGGGTAACACTTGCTTCAAATGCATTAATCGACGACAATTAATGCATTTGAAGCAAGCTCTGGTCATAAAACGACCAGATTGGGGTAACAGACATGATAAACTCATTTTTCAGCATGATAACGCTGGACCACATGTCGCAAAACCTGTCAAAAACTATTTGGAAAATGTCGGATGGGAAGTGTTACCCCACCCGCCGTATTCTCCGGACATTGCTCCTTCTGACTACTACTTGTTCGATTGCATGAATAACGATTTGATTGGACAGCGCTTCACTTCTTCAGAAAATATCGAAAAATGGGTCTCTGATTGGATCACTTCTAAGGATGAAGCATTTTTTCGACACGGAATTCGTAAATTGCCGGAAAGATGAAGCATTTTTTCGACACGGAATTCGTAAATTGCCGGAAAGATGGGCAAAAGTAGTGACTAGCGATGGACACTATTTTCATTAATGTATTCATCCATTTAGTTTTTGAAATAAACCTTCAGTTTTTAAATTAAAAAGCGCATGAATTAATTCCTAGACCAAATAGAAATCTTGAAAATACAAATTCAATACTTTTAATAGTTATTGATAAAAAAAAAAAAATATCATTTTAGGTGGTTGAAAAACAAGAATGTTGTATGTGCTTCTAATGCAAAACAAAGAAATGTGGATAAGAAATGGTCATGTGATGATCTTATTGTTAAAAACGCCCCATTTATGGTTAAAAAAAAAGATTCAAAAAAGTTCTTATGAAATCAAGGAATTGCCATGTGCATATATCAAAAATCTACAAGGACGTATAACAAATGTACTAGATAGACTAGATAGGTACAAACAAACCTTTTACAAACATACTACAATTAATTAAATTACTTAAAAATATTAGAACTAAATGCAATACTATTAAAGCAAAAACTAAATTTTCTTGTTATAATTTTAGCAACAACCAATTATTATAATTTAGCAACAAATTATTATACAACAAGATTAAAGACCACGAATTCCATATCAAAATAGGAGGTGACTATGGAGGTGATTCCTTCAAAATATTTTATCAAGTAGCAAATGTGAGTAGTATATATTTGCGGATCCTGGGACATTGACCCCTTTCCATACTTAAGGTATTCATCATCATCATCATCAATCAGATCCTGGGACATTGATAGCGTTATATATTGGGTGTGTTAATTATCGAAGATGGCATCTTTTTTAAAATTCTTATGATAAGAAGTATAAAAATAATCATGTTATTTGTGTACCTTTTAAGGATCTAAAAATCACTTGTGATTTCAACGGATTCGAAGAATCTAAAAATTCGAAGAATTTCCATTGTTTCAAATAAACTAAATTTTTTTAAGAAGTTAATTCAATTTTCTTAAGATGTGATTTAAAAAATTTCTTTTTTTCTTAAAAATGTTTATAGCGCGAACAAAGAATGCAGGTGAAGTGAAAGCGTTGTTTGATCTTTTGTTCAAAAACATGAGGATGGTGTGTATGAGAATCAGTAAAGAAGGGATAAGTGTGCGAACAAAAACAACGATAAATTTAATGTTTGAAGTGGATCTTTTATCGGATCGTTTTGAGGAGTACGTGTTTGAATTTGAGGAATCGTTGCATGTAGGTGTTGAGAGTTATGTGAGCAAGGTGTTTAAAACGGTGAAAAATGGAAGCGAGTTGACTTTGTCGATTTTGAGTGCGGGAATTTTAGAAATCGCTGTGAGAACTTTAGACCAGTTTGCGTATAATATTAAGGTGGCGACGGAAAGCGTTCAAAACGTGAGTTTGAGTGAGCGCTATTCTTTTTGGTCAAAGAGAAGAGTTTCGGCTTCGAGGTTTAGCGAAATGTGTAAGATGGTGAAGCCGACATCGGAATTTAGAGTGTGTTTAGAGAAAGGGATGTTGATATTTTCAATGGAGACAAGCGGTGTTATTAGTGAGAGTTTTAAGTTTGGAGAAGAGAGCGACGATAAGAAATTGGATTTGATGCGTAAGTCTGATCAGCTGTATCGGGTTTCAAAAATCGTTTCTTTTTCGAGCGTGTTGGATGTGTATGTGGGAGAGACGTTAATGATTTTGTCTGAAGGAGAATTGGGAATGATAAAGGTGTATTTTCTTTATAAACATTCGAAAACGTTTTCAAAGAATTTCCATGGTTCTAAAGAATGGATCCTAAAATGGGTATGCTATTAAAGGGTGAATTAGGACCGAGCAGTAAGCCAAGACCGGAGAATTGTTCTTCTTCTCCAGAGCCGATACGATCGTATGCTTTTTTGTTTTTGATGTAAAGCCCATCACCTTGAGTGTTTCCATCCCAATGGTTGAGGTATATACCTGATCCTAATCTGGATATTTTTAGTCCTTTTCCGCCTTTTCTGAGGTAAACGATACCGCGCCCAGCAATTTTGTCGACTAAGGCAGAACCGGCAGAAGCTCCGACTCCACCTAACAGTCCAGTGGCAAGAGCTGGAACGACTTTTGTGGCGATGGTGCTTCCGATCATTCCGAGTAAAGGTAAAAGGGCACCGGTGAATCCTCCTTCTACTTTTGCGTTGTGCATGAGTTGTTTTTTGCTGAGTTTGAGGGTGACCCCTTTTCCAGCTTCATAGGCTTTTGCAATTTGGTTGAGTTGGGTTTGAGTGACAGCAAGAACATGTTCACCGTTCAAGTCTTGACGAGTGAGTTTTATGCTGGTTTCAGCTTTATCATGTAACGCTTTTTTAATTTTGTCAGCTTGTCCTTTTGAAATGTTGAACTGATCTTTTGGTACATTTTTAATAGAAAAAGAAAATTTTTTTTCTCAGATTTAGATTCCCATTAAAAAAGATGAACTTCGTGACGATTGAGAATTTTGATGAGAGCAAATTATTGGCTGGGAAGGTTTACGCAGCCACAAGACCTATTCAGTATCAAAAGATTCCGCTGTATTACGAGTATGCAAATGGAAAAGCTCCTTTTATTTTAAGAACCCCTGTTTTGTATTCTTTGGGTGTGTTTGAGAATTTGGATCCAAAGACAAAAGAGCTGACGGGATATTCCATGTCTTTTGTTTCTCATGAGGGATCAGAAGAAGAAAAGTTTATGGAGGTGATTGAGAAAATAATAAAATTTCTTCGTGAGCAAGTCGTTTTTAAGACAGCCTTGTTGAAGAAAGGAGGAAGAACTAAAAAGATGATGGTAGATGATTTGTCCATTTTTAAGAAAAATTCAGAAAGTTCATCTTCCATTTTTTTCGGAAAGTTGTATACAAAAGAAAAGAGAATTACTTCTTTGTTTTGCAAAAAGGAGTGTAAAAAGCTTGTCATGGCAGATCCATTGAGGTATGTTCGTCAAAGATGTTATGCGATTGCGTCTTTAAAAATTGAAGGTGTTTTTATTGGATTGCAGGTAGAGTCCATTCAAGTCAAGCTTCCAGAGGTGGTCATCATGAAAAATGCTCCTGTGTTGGTTCAAAGCATCATGGGTGATTTGGATTTAGGTGAAATGGACTCTGACGAAGAATAATAAAGATCCGTGGAAATCACAAGTGATTTTTAAATTTTACACAAATTTAAAAATGATCAACGTTGAAGGAATTGTTATACCTAACGTGGCTTTGACCAACTTTCAATTGGAAAAAGCTGCTAAACAGTTAAAATTAAAAAACTTTCAAGGCGTTTTTGAAAGAGATACATTGCCGAAAAAACTGAGAAGAAAAGAATGTGGTATTGTTAACA
This sequence comes from Hydra viridissima, assembly GCF_058129835.1. Lineage (NCBI taxonomy): Eukaryota > Metazoa > Cnidaria > Hydrozoa > Anthoathecata > Hydridae > Hydra > Hydra viridissima. Next base: position 13,507,176 of record NW_028324307.1, on the reverse strand, counting down.
CGGGTGATTCAAACACAGGAGGATTTCATTGGGTGTGCTGGTACAAAGACGGTGATAAGAAATTCAGCTTTGATTCTTATGCTCAGCCTCCTCTTGCTGAATTGGTGAAATATCTGAAAAGCCCTGTTTATTACAACAGCGAGCAAGTTCAGTTTGGTCATACTTCTTATTGTGGTCACTTGTGCCTTTACGTCTTGAAAAAACTAGATGAAGGCTCTGACTTTCAGGACGTTATCAACACCTTGTGGTAGAAGACCCGCGCTAAGGCAAAAAATAAAATCTGAGGCATGTAAAAATGATTGACAAATTTGGTAGATCAGAATTGGGTCGTTATTTATACAACCCTTATTCAACCTCTCTTTCAAGCGATCTGTATGTCAGAACAGATGGAAACAGCACCATCATTGCTGATTTGGATTTTAACTCTCATAAAATCATCAATCTGGCAGAACCAACCACTTCGCACGATGCCGCCACTAAAAATTACGTGGACACGCATGCGTCAGGCGGTGACACGGTGATCGGAACAGCAGACTTGGATTTGAATTTCCACAAGGCAATCAATTTGAACGAGCCAACAGCTCTTCATGACGCCGCGACAAAAAATTACGTCGACGTCAGCTCAAGTCTGTGTGTTAAAACAGATGGATCCAGTACAATCACGGGAATCATTGACATGAACTCTCACAAGTTGATTAATGTGAGCGATCCTACCAATTTAAAAGACGCAGCGACAAAAGGGTATGTAGACACCAAAGTCTCTTACAATAATATTTCTTACGTAGACGTCAACATGACACAACACAAACTGACCAATATGGCGGAACCCGTTTCCGCTTCGGATTCAGCCACTAAAAATTACGTGGACACGCATGCGTCAGGCGGTGGCACGGTGATCGGAACAGCAGACTTGGATTTGAATTCTCACAAATTGATCAATGTGCTCGACCCGTCAAGCGCACAAGACGGAGCGACAAAAAGCTACGTTGACTTGTTGTTGCAAAAATCGAGTTTGACCAGCGTTGTTCCAAGCTCGAGCTTCACCAGTTTGGGGTTCAAGTCACAGACCGTTGCAGCATTAACCACTTCGCCAGTGTTTGCGTTTTCCGGAAAATCTGGAGTGCTGAGAAGGTTGTGGCTGGCTTTATACAGCACCTCTGGAACAAATATTCCCGGTCAAGTTTTCATTCGAATCTTTACTGACGGAGAAATCAATGTGGGGAATTATGCAGAAACAACAGAAGGAACCGGAGTGGATGCAACTGGTCTCGCCACCGATTTGCTTTTTTCACCATTGGGAGGAGCATATTACGCCAATTCTTTGCAAGGTTGCAACATGTTTAACACCACTTCATTGGAGGGATATTTCACGTTGGACATGCCTTTCAGAAACGACGTCTCCATTCAACTGGTAAACAGAAATAACACCGCCATCACGTATTGGATTCAACCGTTCATTTCCACACTTGCTTCTATTCCTGCCACCATCCCTCTTTACAAGCTGTACTGTAGAACGTTTCGATATTTGGACACCACTTATGGCAGCGAATACGTTTTGATGAACACCAACGGAAAAGGAAATGGCGTGTCGTTGAAATACATCAGAGTGCACATCATCGGCTCTTCTGGAAACTGATGGGAATCCAGAGTCAGAATGTACGACGGAAATGTGCCTCCCGGAAACGGAACCGTTCTCACTCCTTGGACTCCATACAACACCAACAATTACACCTACTTTCCCGGATATGACGGTGACAGCACATGCATCTTTTCCTCCTCAGGATTAGAAGATTTTTATTTTTCGTCATGGAACGGCTCGAATTTAACTTCCTTCAACAACAAATCAACTGGACTGCTGTACCAATCCACTGCATCCATCGGATCCACCACCACCATCTCTTTTTACAGAAATTTCGGAGAAGCTGACTCCATGCCCAGCGTTTCATCCGGAAGAAGGCTTGTCGTCACTCTCAACTCCGGCGACGCGCAAGTCGGTCAATCTGGAAGCTTTTACCTTTTGCTCGGTCAAGTCTTTTATTACGCCTAAAAATCACTTGTGATTTCAACGGATTCGAAGAATCTAAAAATCATTTATGATTTCCATGAAAAAATATTATGCAAAAGAATTTAAATAAATTCAGCACAAATAAAAATGTCAGATGAAATCAAAGCGATCTTAAGAACCTGTGATAGACTTTTGCTCATTGCGGAAACTAAAGAAAGGGTTCGATGGTTGCTTGAAAAAAAAGACGAGGATGCAAAAGAGAGAAGAGAAAGATTACGAAAAAAGTTTCCTTTACTGTTAAAAAGAGGAGAAGAATCATTTGTGTTGACGAGAATAAGTTGAAAGGAACCGTTTATTTTAACGATCATTTGGATCATCCTCCTAGACGGCTTTGTCGTCGTTCCAGATGTGAAATATTTGCTCAAAGAGACATCAAGTTGAACCGTTTATCCAAGCAGACGATTGTTTTTATGTTTGGGATTAAAGTGGATAGAGGTGTTGCTTTGGTGAATTTGAGACATGAGCACAATTTAAAGCTGAATTATTTCAGTCACTTTTTAATTTTTTCAGAGTCTGTGGATAACGTCTTTATGGAAATTTATAACAGAAGCGACAAAGACGTCGTGATTAAAAAGGGAGAGAGCCTTTGCATTGTGAATTTCTTTTGAGTCCTCGCCAGGGAAGAAATTTTTTTATTTCTCCTTAATAAAAAAATGGATTTAAACAGTTATAAAGAAATACATCCAGTTCTTCCAACGGCTCCATTGGATGATTCAGGACACGTTTACCGTCTTCAAAAGATAGGTGAGATTCAGAAAGAGATTGACAACGAGAGAAAGAAGCGAGTTCATCTCAGCAAAAAGTACCATCGCGTTTTCAGGATCATTTCAAATGTGGACAATGCGATGCAGGGATTGTGCATAACATTGGGTGCGACTGGAATAGGACTTTTGTCCACGATTATTGCCAGTCCAGTAGCGATTGCGTGTGAAGGTGTGGCTATTGGATTGGGTTTTATATCGATTGTTGGAGGCCAAGTGAACAAAAGGATGGCCTTGAAAGCGGAAAAGCATGAGAAGATCAAAGTGTTGGCAGAGTCCAAATTGAACACGATCAGCGAGCACATTTCGAAAGCGTTGATGGATAATAAAATAAGCAATTCAGAGTTTCAGTTGATTCTTGGTGAGCTTCAAAAGTTTAAAGAAATGATGGAGGAGATACGAACCAAAGCCAAAAACGGAATCAATGAATTGACAAAAGAGACACTGATCCAAAAAGGCCGAGAAGATGCCATTCAAGCGTTTAACAACATTTACAAGAAGGGTGAAAAATAATTTCTATCGTATTTTAAAAACCATACCTTTTTTTAAAATACAAGACCCCAATAAAAGAGATAAAATTGTGAGAGAGATAAATGAGAGGAGAAAGAGGATTTATCAGAGCAGCATCAACGACAACATTTCAGATGCAAATTTTCAGATGGATGTGAGCAAGTTGTTTAAGCCGCTCATCCAAAGCAACAAAAAGACGCTCAAAAAGATAAAATCCGAGGTGAAAAACGAGGTTAAAGACGAGGTGAAAAACGAGGTGAAAAACGAGGTGAAAAACGAGGTGAAAAACGAGCAGGAGAGCATCAAGCCTGAAGAATTTTTAGAATCGTCTATTTTTCCTGAGAACGATCAGTTCATAAAAAGTTTGTTTGATATGGACACAAGAGCAAAATTTAAAAGAAGCTTTAATAACAAGTTTGAATTGAGCAAAAGCGATGGTCAATATAGGGTTGGAAAAATGGGAGTGATGTTTGAAGGCAACGACATGATTGTTGGAGGTGAAAAGTATGAAGGCACAAAAGGTCTTTGGGAGCTGATGACTAATCCAAACGTTTCAAAGGACGTGACAGCAGAAGATGTGGCTAATTACTCGAAAATTTTAGTGGAGAGTGAAGCCGTAAAGCCGGATGCGAGACACAACAAGCCAAGAGCTTCCGAGATGGAAAAATACAATCAATTCATCATTCCTATTGAAAATGAGCTGAAATCTCACAAAACGGCCGAAGATCCTGTTTCAGCTCCTTCTCGTTACGATCTTCAAGAGCTCGATAAAAAGCATGCTAAATCTGATAAACAAATGAAGCTGCAAGAGGCAAGAAGTGATATTGAAAATCGTTTTAATGATCACTACAATAAAATAATGGCGCGTATTGAAAAGGGAAAAAAAGGTTCAGGAGTGATCGTTCTTCCTAGCGATCCGAATGCGTTGGTGGAAAAGCTTGAATTGAGCGTGGCTGCTTGTCGTGCTGGAAATACGGGATCGAGAAATGAGGCTGTTGCTATTTGCGATGAGTTGTTGAGACAAAAAGTGATAAGCAAAAACCAGTACAAGTCAATGATGAAGGTTATCTAAGGGAAAAATTTTTTTCGTGTATTTAAAAAATGATCATTTACAGAAAGAGATATGTTAAGAAACACGTTGTTGGAGGAAGCGGAATCATGGATACGTTTCGAAACTTTTTAAAAAGAGCAGCAGCGTCAAGCGCATCGAGAGCCGCTTCAACTTTGGCTCAGAAAATGGCAAAAAGCGAGTTGGGAAGAGAAGCGATCACCGCTGCCAAATCAGCTGGTAAAGAATTGGCTTCTTCGGCGATTGTGACTGCAAAGGATGTGGCTATTGATCAAGGCAAGAAGGCTTTAGAAAAGGTGTATGCCAAGACTGGAACTCATAAAAATTCTTCGAATTTCCATGGATCCGAAGGATCAAAAAATTCTTCGAATTTCCATGGATCCGAAGGATCTAAATCAGGAGGATCCAAACCTAAAAAGCTGACTCAAAAAAGCAAAGACATTATTTCAGGGATGGTTGCAGCAACTCCAAAAGCTCAAAACGTCAGCAGCGATTATTCCTCTCTTGGAGGGTCTCTTTATCCGAAAAAGTTGTCCAAGAAAAACGTCATCCGGATCCAAGACCTCGTCAAGATGGGAAGAGGGCTTAAAATCGCATGATTTCCACGGATCCAAAAAGGATCTTGAAGATTGTCTAATCAGATGAAAAATTTTTTTTCTTTGGTATAGAAAAATGGCAGATATTTTAAACATTACAGAAGAAGTCCTCGTTGATGAAACCATTGAAAGAAATGAGTTTCACGAATATGAGCCGGTCAGATTTCTTACCAGTTGTCGAATCAGGAGATTGAAACCGTATACAGTCCAGGTCAAGCTAGCACCATGCTGGGTTTCATAAAATATCCTGTAGAGTTTCAAGTGTCAGAAGGAATGAATCAGCTGTGGCAAAGAGACACCACTGCCCTTGCTGATCTTGCAAACAACAACGGTTTTAACGTAAGATAAGACTACATCATTAAGAAGCCAGCGGATAAAGGCATCTTTTCATTTTGCATTCCTTTGAATCACATCTTTGGCTTTTGCGATGATTACGAAAAAGTTCTTTACGGATTCAAGCACACCATAACCCTTGTAAGAAAAAGCGACACGGATGCCATTTTCAAGAGCGCAGACACAGCCGCAGGAAAAGTCACCTTGAGCAAACTGTCTTTGTTCATGCCTCATGTCAACCCATCCGTAATGGCAAGCAACAATTTGTACAAGCTTATCGAGTCCAAAGTGGAGGCTCCATTAGTGTTTAAATCTCGACAGTGCGACACCATTGCTGTTCCAGTGTCCAATACGTTCAGTTGGAGACTGAGTGCAAGATCGGCCAGCGAACGACCGAGATACATCATTGTTGGATTCCAGACCAATAAAGACGGCAGTCAAGATTTAAATCCATCCGTTTTTGACCATTGCAATTTGAAGAAAATGTATGTCACCTTAAACAGCGAGAGGTATCCTGCTGTGGATTACGACATTGACTTTAACAACAACAAATTTTCAAGGATCTACAGAGACTCGTGCAAGATTTTCCACAAGATTTTTGGTGTTCACGAAATACTCGCTCAACCCAATTTGACAGCTCAAAATTACGGGTACATTTGTCCTCTTTTCTGTTTTGACGTGAGCAAGCAGTCTGAGAGGTTAAAATCAACCGTGTTGGATGTGCAAATTAAGGCTATCTTTAACGCCAACGTTCCTGCAGACACTCAAGCCTTTGCAATCGTTATTTCAGACAAGCTGTTGGCTCTCAAATCTGACGGCAACAAGATGAGCGTCATTTATTAGATCCGTGGAAATTCTTCGAATTTTTTTTAAAAAATGGACATTTAATAAAAGGATGAAATATGCGAAAAAGGATTTGAAAAATTTACTTATCGAGAATGGCGTTTCGAAAACGTCGAAAAGCAAAATGGGTTTGGTGATGATTGCGCTGGAGAACCATTTGATCGACAAAAATGCGATGATGGAGGATGTCAAGCCGATCGATCCCAAATACGAAAGACTGCGATCGATTCGAAACCATCCCGTGACTGTGAAGATGACTCATGCAGAAACAGGGGAGGTGACCGAATATGGATCTCTTTACAAAGCGATGAAAGAGATGGGACACGGCAACAATTATTTTGAGAAGCGAAACGGAAAAATAGATGAAAAAGGAATTAAGATCGAGATCATTAAATAAAAAATGACGTTTCACCCGTTTTTTCTGGAGTGTAGTCGAAGAGAGACTGATGAGAAAAAGAAAAAGCAGCTCGAGGTTCTTGCGTTCAGATCCTTTGGATTCAAAGTTCCTGAAGTGTACAGCGATGAAAAAAGAGACGAGCTTTACGCGATGTTGTGGGAAGAAAAAAAAGAGGACGACTTTTCGCGGATGGAGAAAAAAATCAAAGAGCGCAACAGAGAGTGGGTTCATTTGAACAAGCAAGAAAAGCTGAGAGCGATCGACAAACGCATTCTTGAATTGGACTGCGATTGGGAAGAAAAGAAAATAATGTCGGCAAAACTGAAAATGGACACGATGCTCCAAAAATATGAATATTTTCCATTTGCTGAAAAAAAATTGAATTCGAGTAATATCATTAACGACGATTAAAAAAGATGGGTAATAATCAAAGCAAAATTTTTAAAGATGAATTTTTTGGAGAGTATGAATTTTACAAGCCAGGTGATGAAAAAATAAAAGTTAATCTTCATGGGATAAACAGCAATACATGCTCTGGTATGGTTATATATGTAAATAAAGATGGTAGGTTGCTAGATGGCTATAAGACGCTTTAGGTTATCATCTATTGATCACTGGAAATCTGCGATTTTTAATTCTTTTTAAAGAATTGAAAATTGAACTCGAGATTTGAAGCGATTAAAAAAAAGATGTTTGAAGAAGAAGAAGATTTTTCATATGATGATTTGTCAGACGATGAGGCTGAAGAAATGGGAAGAATGTTGGAAAGAGAGTTGGAAGATGATGATGAGTGGGAAAAATTCTCTTCGTCTTCTTGGAAAGTGGGAAGATTTTGCGCTCCTGCTGCTTAGATTCTTGAATTTTTGATTCTTTTCGAAGAATTAAAAAAATGAATTCGAGTTAGAGAAATGTTAATGGATATAAAAATGAGCAGTGATTCTTATGATGATGAAGAAGAAATGGAGTTGGAAGATATGAGAAGACGGATGGAAAGAGATTTTGAAGCTTATGAGGCTGAAGAAATGGGAAGAATGTTCGAAAATGATATTGCTGAGGAGTGGGAAAGGTTTTGCGCTCCTGCTGCTTGATGTGATCGCTGATTTTTCTTTTAATTCTCTTCGGAGAATCGAAAGATGTTTGCTGAAAAAATTGAATTAAGATAAATAAAATCTTTCAGTAATAAAAATGCATTACACAAAAAATGCTTTGAAAGAGTTGCTGAAGGAAAATGGTGTAAAGCAAACATCAAACAATTTGTTGGCTTTGGCACTGATCGCGCTGGATAACCATTTGATTGATAGAGACGAATTAATCGAAAAGGTGAAAGAAAAAAGACCTGTGGGTAGACCGAGAATACATGCACCAAAAGAAAAGAAACCATTCGATCCTGAATGGAAAAGGCTTGAAAACATCAGAAATCATCCTTTCGCTTACAAAATTATTCATGTGGAAACGGGCGAGGTGACTGAATACAAGTCTCATTACCAATTAAGAAAAAAAACGGGTCATTACTGGAAATACTTCGACAATAAACATGGTTATCAAATAGAAGTGATTGCGCCGTGAAATTTTAATTTTGTTGAAAATTAAAATTCTTTTTGATCTCGGCAAATTGAATTGGCTTAAAGAATTTTTTCTCTCTATATAAAAAATGGAAATGTTTAACATGAAAAATCTGAGAGAGATGGCCAAAGACCAAGGTCTCAAAGGCATCTCAAGAATGAGAAAAGCTGAGCTCATTGCAGCTATAAGAGCAACAAAACCCATCGTTGGTCATGGTCCTTCGACAAGGTCGTTGCCTGCTCCTCGTAGACGCACGACTGAGGCGAAACCGTTGCTTGCACCTAGACCGGTTCCTGCACCGAGACCTGTTTCCAATGACTTGATTTCTTTCGGACCTGCTCGCTTGCAAAATCGAGTAACAAGAAATGAATCATCCATCCTTGACACACCTGTTGTCGATTCAACAAACGTCATTGCTCCAAAACCTGTTCCTGCTCCAAGACCTGGTTGGCTTTCAAGAATTGCAACAACTGTCTCCAACGGTTTTAACCAAGTGCTCACTGCCATTGATCCCTACGTTCCCGAATCGGTGAAGAATGCAGTGAGCAATGTGAAGAGAAAAGTGGACTCTCTCAAATCAATGGCTCTCAAAGCAATCGCGCGATCAGCAGTTTACAAGCCGCAAATAAAGTTTGAGTTGACTAATCATGCGATAAAACACGTCACTGAACAATTTACTTACACCCCCTCTGTTCGATATGAAGACCCTGAAGCCTTTTTAAACATGGTCAAAGAGGCTGTCATCAAAGTCATTAAAAAAAACACAAAAACAAACCTTGTTTTAATCTGCGAAATGATGCGTGTGAATATTGCTATTGGAGAAGAAAATCTTCGCACTGTGGTCTTCCCGTCTATATATGAAATTATTCTCGAATCAACAGACAAAGGAGAAAGCTTTAAAACATGGAAAGAAAGAATTCTTGAAAACATGACCAACTACAACAAGGAAGGATCCAATTGGAGAGTGAACAAAATTTTAAGAGTAGAAGTTAACATGATTGATTGGATACCTTTCAGCGGTTCGTCCTACATCGATCTTCCTCCAGAGCTAAAAAGTAAAAAGACCATCATCAACATGAAAAACGATGACAATCAATGCTTTATGTGGAGTGTCACCAGAGCTCTTAACATGAAAAATACGCATGACGAAAGAATTGATGAAGACTTGATTCTAAAATCTGAAGAGCTCCATTGGAATGGAATGGAATTTCCTGTTTCCCTTACTCAAGGTATTAACAAGTTTGAAGCGAATAATCCAGATATTAGCATCAACGTCTTTGGGTACGAAGAAAAAATAATCCATCCTTTACGAATATCTAAAATTTTAGATCGAAAGCATAATATCGATTTGCTGCTCATTTCAAACAAAGACACTAACCATTACTGTCTCATTAAAAGCTTAGGAAAACTGGTTGGTTCTTCAGTAACAAAAGGAAAAAGAAAACAACACATTTGCAGAAGTTGCATGCAAGCATATGACCAAGAAGAAAAGCTTCAAAAACATCAAGAAGACTGCTATAAACACATCTCGGTTAGAATTGAACTTCCTAAAGAAGGAACCACCGTTCAGTTTAAAAACTACAACATGTCCATGAGAGTTCCGTTTGTGGTCAATGCAGACTTTGAATGCTTCACCAAACCTGTCAACACTTGCACTCCTGACTCAAAACAGTCGTACACCAAGCAATACCAAAAGCATGTTCCAAGCTCGTTCAGCTACTTCATCAAATGCTTCGACGAAACTATTTACAAGGGAAAGCCAGTCATGTACACAGCAGAAAGCGAAGAGGATGACGTGGCTCAAAAGTTTATCACCAGGCTTCAAGCAGACCTTACAGAGATTCGGAATAAAAGCGATTTACTACAGCAACAATGGAAAGAAAAGAAACTCAAGACGGATGAGGATAAAAAGAAGTTTAAAGATGCAACCGAATGCCACATTTGCAAAAAGGATCTTAACGGTGACAAAGTGTGGGATCACTGCCATTTGACTGGAAAGTACCGTGGTGCTGCTCACAAACAATGCAACTTGGATTATCAAATCCCAAGTTTCATACCCATTTTTTTACACAATTTGGCCGGTTACGACAGTCATTTGTTTATTAAAAAATTAGGTGGAAAAGACGGAAAGCTAACTTGCATACCCAACAATGAAGAAAATTACATCAGCTTCTCGAAAAAAATCAAAGTGAGAGATTATATCGATGAAAAAGGTAAACCTCAAAAAGTAATGAAAGAAATGAGGTTTCTTGACAGCTACAGGTTCTTGCCTTTCGGTTTAGACAAACTAACTAAAAATCTAACCGATGAACAATGCAAAAACGTGGCTGAATATTATCCTAAAAAGGAACAGTTCAACTTGATAAGAAAAAAAGGTATTTATCCTTATGACTGGGTAGACCCCATTGAAAAGTTTTCCGAAACGCAATTGCCACCCAAAGAAGCCTTTTATTCCAGACTAAACGATAAACACATCACTGATGAAGAATACGCTCATGCACAAAACGTTTGGAATGTATTTGGTTGCAAAACCTTTAAAGAATACCACGAACTGTACAACATATCAGACGTGCTCATTCAAACAGACGTTATTGAAAATTTTAGAAACGTGTGCATAGAAAGTTACGAACAAGATCCACCCTGGTATTACACATGCCCTGGACTCGGTATGCAAGCTTGCTATAAAAAGACTGAAGCAAAAATAGAACTTTTTAGCAATCCTGATATGCTTCGCATGACTCAAAAAGGAATACGTGGCGGAATCAGCATGATCTCCAACCGATATGGAACTGCTAACAACAAATACATGCAAGACTATGACCCTTCACAACCATCAAAATTTCTACAATACCAGGATGCCAATAATTTATACGGATGGGCCATGAGCAAACCTCTTCCCGTTGGTGGATTCAGATGGATGATCGATGAAGAACTAAAAAATTGGAAATCTATGCCTTGCATCCTTGAAGTCGACTTGAGCTACCCTGAAGAGCTTCACGATTTACACAACGACTACCCTTTGGCTCCTGAAAGATTAACCATTGGAAAAGTGGATAAGCTGGTTCCGAATTTAAACAACAAGGAAAAATACGTCGTTCATCATGAAAACCTAAAACTTTATGAACGAATGGGCTTGATCGTTACCAAAATTCATCGAGGTTTCACCTTCAGAGTAGAACCTTGGATGAAACCATACATCGATTTCAATACCAAAAAAAGAACAGAAACATCCTTCGAATCTGATAAGGAATTTTTCAAACTCATGAACAACTCTGTCTTTGGAAAAACCATGGAAAACATTGAAAATCATGTTGACGTTAGACTGATCACCACAAGAAAAGAAGCCTTAAAATTATCCAAAAAACCTCAATTCAAAAGCTTCACCATTTTTGATGAAAACTTAATCGCAGTACACATGAAGAGAAAAAAGCTGGTTTACAACAAACCTGTCTACTTAGGAATGAGCATCCTAGACATCAGCAAAATTTTAATGTTTCAGCACCACTATGACTACATGAAACCTAAATACGGTGATCGCTTAAAACTACTCATGACCGACACAGACTCACTCTTTTACGAAATACAAATGGAAGATTTCTATGAAGACATTGCTGACGATGTACTTGAAAAATTTGACACGAATTCCCAAAAGACCATCCTGCCATTCAAAACGTTGGATTCAAAGTAGGTGAAAATAAAAAGGTTATCGGTAAGTTCAAAGATGAGGCTGCTGGTAAACAAATTAAAGAGTTTGTTGGACTTCGACCTAAACTCTACTCTTACACCATCCATAAAGAAGAACACAAAAAATGCAAAGGCGTCAAAAATAATGTCGTTAAAAATCACATCAAACATCAACATTACTACGATTGCTTAACGGAGAAGAAAGAAAAACTTGCAACCATGAACGTTATCCGATCTCATCTTCATGAAAATTACACCGAAGAAATAAACAAAGTCGCACTCAGTGCTAACGATGACAAAAGGATCCTACTAAATGATGACACTCACACCACCTTGGCCATCGGACACTACAAAACACGGTAAGAAAATTGAATTAACTTCTTAAAAAAATTTAGTTTATTTGAAACAATGGAAATTCTTCGAATTTTTAGATTCTTCGAATCCGTTGAAATCACAAGTGATTTTTAGATCCTTAAAAGGTACACAAATAACATGATTATTTTTATACTTCTTATCATAAGAATTTTAAAAAAGATGCCATCTTCGATAATCAACACACCCAATATATAACGCTATCAATGTCCCAGGATCCGATTGATGATGATGATGATGAATACCTTAAGTATGGAAAGGGGTCAATGTCCCAGGATCCGCAAATATATACTACTAATGTGGAAAAGCCTAATGCCAAAACTAATACAACAATATTTAATATACTTGAGGCAACAAATAGAGAAAATCATTTTTGTTATTTGATCTTTATCTTTGTTTTTTTAAATCATTGTGTTATATATATATATGAAAAATACCAAAAAAAGCTCAGCCAAGAAAAAGAAAAATTGCAGATACTAAAAATAATCCGATAAAATACTGCAAAATGATTTAAAGAAAATAAATGGCAGTATTAAAGCCTACATAATATTTCTGTCAGTATTTTTAACCTTTCAAATAAAAAGAAAGCTTATCAATCTTTATAAGCATTATATTATCACAAAAAAAAGTAACCGGTTTTTGATTTTTGCTTTTAATAATTTACGAACTTTTGTATTTTCAAAAAAAAATCAAGATAGTCACTAAAAAATTTAAAACTTTAGAATATAGACTAAAATGTAAGCACAGGTTAAACTTCGCCAAAAAAACAGCTAAGTTTCACTTTAGTCCCACTTCTATTCTCTTTGTAAAATTATTTAAATAATAGTTTTAATGACACATACCATACCTAAAGTATTGTTTTGAAATCATTTCTTATAGACTATTTAGAAATATCTACAAATAAATCTAATTTGAAGTTTAGGCAACTGGTTGTTCTCTGTTTACTTGCGAAGATTATTGTTTACCAACATTTGAGCAAAATGTAACGCATGCGCATAATAAACAACCATTACTAAACCACCGCACAGTGGGCCAGTAGGTGGACAAAATGGGAAAAATTTTAGTTGTCTAATCTTGAAAACCTATTTAATTTTAGTATCTACATATATTAGGAGAAATTTATTGATAACTTATTTATATTAAATCCCTTAGTTACCAGGATTCTAAGCATTTGAATATTGATATTAAAAAAAAAGGAAAAAATTATAAATAAGTAATTAACAGTGACATCAACGTTGTGTTATGTTTCAATTACATCTACGTTTTTGAAACAAAAAATTAGTACATGTTATTCTAGAGTATTTAGAGATAAGAAAAACCAATGTGTGAAATAAATTTGTCATAGCATGTTATCTCAGTTATACTTTGAAAATCACAGATTAAAAAAAAAAATTTCTTAAGAAACTTTTTTTTTGCCGCACAATAACTAATAATTACCACAATTTGCCATGTGTTGTCTTATATTTATTTGAGGTACATGATGCTTCAATCGAGTTTTAATTGATTGCTCGTCCCCTTAAATCCCCGTTCAGATTTTATGTATGTTTTAAGTTGGTTGCTATGGTACTAAATTTTGCATAGCAACAACTCATTTTTGCATTAACGTTGTTTTAATAGTATTTTAATTGCGCTAAGTACACAATATTGGGGGTATGTATTAAAATGAGATTCATAATTCTTATGAGGTTAATTTAACAGAGAGTTCAAATATGGTCTTTCCAGTCTTCATGCATGGATTCGATTTTTTGAGATGGTATTGCACATTGCATATAAAAAAGAAACAAGAAAGTGGCAAGCAAGATCTAAAGAACACAAAGAAAAGGCATCTGTAGCTAAACGAAAAATTCAGACTGATTTTATGAACAAATTTGGACTTGTTGTTGATTTCCCTAAAAGTGGTGGATCTGGAACAAGCGATGATGGCAATAGCTCAAGGCGTGCTTTTGCAGCTTATGAACAAACAGCTGAAATTCTGGGTATTGATCAAAACCTTATATTCAGAATTTGCATTATCTTAGTAACGCTCTCTTCAGGATATGAAATAGACTGCTAAAAGTTCAAGGATTATTGTTTTGACACTTTTAGACTATATGTGTCCCTTTATCCATGGTATTACATGGCTCAATCAGTTTACAAAGTGTTGATACATGGACATGACATAATTAAAAGCCTTACATTACCCATCGGATTTATATCAGAGGAAGCTCAATAGGCTAGAAATAAAGACTTCAAATCTTATTGCGAAAATTTCAGTCGAAAAACATCCAGAAAAGCAACAAATACTGATCTTATCAATAGATACCTAGCTTCCAGTGATCCTGTTATTTCATCACTGCGTAAATCAACATCACACCAAACAAATCATAAACATTTCCTTCAGATGTTTTACAATTACTTAAACAATCTTCAAACGATATTATTGTTTTATAACTTTTTGATGTAATTTAAAATTGATAATGTTTTCTTGCACTATTTTTTACTTTTGTTATTCCTAAAACATTATTTACCTAAATACTCAATTGTTATTTAATATAGGTGGGTCAAAAATCCGATAAAATATTCAAATACCAATTTACCACTTTGTAACTAAGGAAAGTATCCGGTAACTAAGCAATATAAGTATCCATAACAACTAAGTTCAAAAAAATATCACTTTTGTAAGAAGTGTGATCTCATATTGGTACTCATGCCAAATTTAGTGAATATTTAGCACTTATAAAATATCTGCAGATAACAAAAGTAGGTTGTTGCTAAGCAAAATAAAAGTATCCATAGCAACGAAATAAAAAAATATTACCTTCATAAAAAGCGCAGACATCATATTAGTACTCATACTAATTTTAGTGAATATAGCTCTAATATTAAATTAGTTACGAATTTTGTCCAGTAAAACTGCATTCTGGCCATACTGTGCACCGTGGAGTATTTTAGGAAAAGTCATTTTTAGCTAATTCAATTTCTTTTTCAGGACTTAACACTCGTTGAGTTTACCTTTGCATTTATTACCAAAGTTAATTTAGGACAAGATATAAAGCTTTAAAAAATAAAAAAAAATTTTTAAAAAAACTTAAACAAAAATTTTAAAAGTATAAAAAATCAAAAAAATTACAACTGGAAGAAAGGATAAAGTTATAACATAAAAGTGTAAACTTAGTGAACTCATCCTCCATGTGTTTCATGTTAAAGGATTAAAAACGATCAACAGATAATTGTTACCATGACAATTTCACTTGTATTAATTACGATATTTGTTATTATGACAGTTTATTTCCCATGTACTATTCACGGGTCTTACATGCTTTTTAATGTCAAATTGAATTTCCAAAATAATAAATTAAAAATTCTATTTTATGTTAAAAACCTTTTTGAAGAAATTTTTTAAATACAAAACACACAAATAAATATTTTTTCCATTATAAAAATGCACTTATCGAAAGAAATCTCTTTAATTAATCGAGAAAAAAAATTAATAATCGAGAAAAAAAATTAATATCCGAGAAAAAAGTAAAAAGGTTGTAGAGTAAAAAAATAAGTAAAAAAATGAAAGAAAACTTTCTTTGATCCGGGAAAATATTCTTGTGTAAGAGTGGACTCATACAGTTCTAAGGGATGTGGAACTTGGTTAGATATGCTATGCGGGCAATTAGATTAAACATCAGCGAAACTTCGGACTAATCAGTAAGACAATGGCTCTGTTAATACAAATTGAAACAGAGAACCTCTTAACCTTATGAAATTATTTTTTTCATGCAGCATCTAGTATAAAACTCTTATTTATTTCTATTAATACAGAGCGAAACACCAGTTAGGGTTTTAAGTTCCATTTAAGTTAAAAATCGGAAGGTTTTTTGATCTAATTTAGGTCTGCCACCCACATGAGCTTTTAAAAAAATTTATTCGCTTTTTTAAAAAACAAGAAAAAAAAAAATTTAATTTGCAAAAGAATATTAAATGTGTAATATGTAGGAGATATAAGAAATATATATCTTAATTATTATTTTGTTTGTTTAAAAAGTGTTGCTAAATATAAAATTTCTGCTTTATCATTTTTTGACACCACTTTCTATTTTTACTTGATTGCTTTAGTTTTTGTCTTTTTCTTCAATTTCATGGATTGATATTTGAAAACCAAATATAGAGGATATAAGTCAATATTAATATAGAGGATATAAGTCAATATTAAAACGAAATATTGACATTAGGCTAAAACTAAGAGAGTTAGGCTAGAATCAACGGATATAAGTCAGTATTAAAACGAATATTGACACTAGGCTAGAACTAAGAGAATAAGGCTAGAAAACACTAATATTAGTCAATATTAAAACGAATATTGACACTAGGCTAGAACTAAGAGAGTAAGGCTACAATCAACGGATAGAAATCAATATTAAAACGAATATTGACACTAGGCTAGAACTAAGTGAATCAGGCTAGAAAACACTGGTATTAGTCAATATTAAAACGAATATTGACACTATGCTAGAACTAAGAGAATTAGGCTAGAATCAAAACGGATGTCAGTCAATATTAAAACGAATATTGACACGAGGCTCGAACTAAGAGATCAGAAATGTCATTAATAAAACGAATATTAGCAATAGGCCAGAACCATGAGACGTGGGCTAAAACTAAGAAAAAACAGTGAGTGGTACCTCAACCCTATCACAAAAGTCAATTTTTAACACAAGGCTATAGTTTGAAGACTTGAGCCAGAACTACACCAAGCAGAAACGTAACCAAAAAATTGAATTGTATTTTTTTTGAAAAAGTAATCTTGATTATGTTATATTGTCGTATAAACCTAAACCGATGTATTGGCATCTCGAAACCCAAATGTGTATCTTACATATTTGTAATCGTCATTGTTTTAGGACCAGAATCAAAAAATATTTTCTCCGTCTTCCATAATGCGAAACTGTCCAATGTTTACTATGAAAAGATTGTTCTTACCTTCCGTCCATATGTCGGACAACAACCAATACAAACGCCAAATACGTACTGAAAAAATAAAGATGACCCATCTATTATCCAAGAAAACAGTAATTAATATATCTAAGCACGAATTATCAGATGCAGAAATGGAGGTTCTAAGTAGAGGATTAAACTTCGTACCCTCTACAACACGTATACCTTATGAAATCTACAATTCGCATGTTAAAAAATTCAAACAGTCTTTGCTAAGACAACTTTACTTTGAGAATAGCTTGATTCGCAGAAGTAAACATCCTTTCTGTAAAAAATCTAATTGGCAACCTCCGAATACGAGGAATGCGACGGTATTAGCATACCTAGAAAAAGTAGACGATGATGTACATTCTCTTCTCAACAATAACTTAATTGAAAAAGATAAAAGCAACCTCTCACCTCAATTAAGAAGAGCTTTAAAGTCCTTAAAGTCAAATCCAAATATTGTTATTAAGAAAGCTGACAAAGGAGGGGGTATATGTGTTTTAGATAAAGACGTGTATGAACAAAAAATGAGTGAGTTATTGACGGATATGAACACATACAAACTCTTACCAAACGATCCTACCAGAAGCGTGATTCGTGACGTAAATAACTTGATCGACTATATGAAATGCCACCACATAGTCGACGAAAAAACTGCAGACTTTCTTCGCCCGAAATTACCTCATCGCTCACCTTTATTCTACGGTTTACCAAAAGTTCATAAAACTAATGTCCCTTTACGTCCTATAGTGTCAGGATGTGATGGACCAACCGATAATCTATCCAAGTTCATTACATACTTCATCCAGCCACTGGCAGAATCGCTCCCAGCCTATTTCAAAGATACTACTCACTTTCTGAACTTATTACAAACGCAAAGAATTCCATCAAGAGACTACATATTTGTAACGGCCGATGTAACCTCTTTATACACTAATATTCCACACAGAGAAGGAATAGATGCTGTCAAATATTACATGAAAAAGATTCCGTCATCGGCTAGAATGCAACATTGCCCTCCAATCGCTTTTGTTGATATCATACTAGAAACTATTCTGACTCACAGCACATTCCAATTTTCCAACGAATTCTTCCACCAAATGACGGGGACATCTATGGGCACACGGATGGCGCCACCCTATGCCAACCTATTTATGGGGCGTTTAGACTCTAAAATTATGGAACAATTTCCTCAATCCATATCATTTTATAAGAGATTTATTGATGATATATTCTTCATATTTCATGGATCAATGGATGAATTAGAAAAAGTCTTCTTATTCATAAACAACCTGCACCCAACTATTAAGTTTACTTTTAATCACTCGAATTCTTCAATCAATTTTATGGATATCAAAATATATAAAGATAGAAATGGCGAAATCCAAACCACTATATATAGAAAACCTACGGATACTATGTGCCTCTTGCATTATGAGTCAAATCACTCTCATCATCTAAAACACAGTATAATTTATAGCCAAGCTTTAAGATACAACAAAATCATATCAAATAAAGAAAGCTTAATCAAAGAGTTGGAGACAATAACTAGGACCTTAGTACTAAGAGGTTACCCACTGCATGCCATCAATAAGTATATCAACAAAGCATTACGTTGGACACAACATGACCTTATTAACAAAACCAGAACACATAAGAAAGACAAAATATTATCGTTGATTACAATACACACAAACATAGGTAAAGCTATAAACCAAATCATAAGGAAACATTGGGACATTATTACACAGGATTCCCACTTAAGAAATATTTGGCCATCCCCACCAATAACAACGTATCGAAAAACGAAATCGCTCAAAGACTCTTTAGTGCATACGGCACATACGGTCCGGACGGACCGAAATGACATGGCCATAATCAGTTAGAATAGAAGCATTTATTTTTTGTTAGAAAGGGACAAGAGCTTGTTAGAAAGGGACAAGAGCTAATGAGTAGCAGTTTGGAAGTAAACAGAACATCGAGAAAGATGATACTAATTGCCTTATGAATCTTTTAGGACATAGCTTGTATCGAAACACATCTCCAGCAAGCTGTCGAATTTTCAAGCTCCATACCAGTCAACCACATTGACTTGGAGCGTCACCGCTTGTACACACAAATGAACGGAGATTGCTTCTATCCAATGCACTCATGGCCCTTACCAACACAACTTATTTTCTGGAATCACGAAGTCACGGATTTGCAGACCTTCAAACTGATGCTTTTTTTCTTAGGTAATGGATGTCCACCTTTTCTTATCTTCTCTTTTATGATACTGGGATTCAGAAGAAACGTTACAAAATTCAATAAGCGTATGTGCCAACTGAAATGGCTCACACAAAATTTGGAAACCCATAGACACCGCTGGTTTTACTTTGACATACATTATAACAAGTTAAAATATCTAAACCTCCAACCTTATCCATAAAAAAACTTTCTATTTTCTATTTTCTATTTTTTATTGTTAAACCCGATTGTTTAATAAAATTGTTCGTTGTAGAGATATACTTATGATTTAAATTCAGTAAGAGTATGTAGTCAAACGTAATTTATAATTGAATATATAACTTAAATATGTAGAATTTGATCTAATCAACTTGCATATGACAGCGGTCCTCGCAACCTAGTGAAAAGTTATAAGTAATAAGCAATCAAGCAATCGAGGTTCATTTTGTTCATTTTTTCATTATAGTTGGATTTTAACTCTCGCCGGGGGGAGGGGGTTCCTTATATGGGATTTTTGGCAGTCAGGTGCAGGCGCGTCACTTGCGCAAAATAACTTTTTCATCTATATCATTCGTTTTAAAAAAGAAAAAAAAAAAAAATTAGTTTTCATCTATGCGGGCCTTGCATTTGCTGTGGACATCTGTCTGACAGTATATTTACTAATCCTAACCGGATTGTTTAACGGTCTGAGGCATGTGCAACATGTGGGCTTAGAAACTTTTTCATCTGCGTGTGTCTTGATTTTTTTCATCTACGTGAGTCTCTAATTGACTCTGGACATCTGTCCGTTATTATTATTTTTACTACTCCTAATCATGAGGCTTTTGCTATTTCTTCCCTGAGGCATTCACTGCTCGGTCTTGACCAATGTATGCAAATACATTTTAAATTCTATTTTATGTTAAAAACCTTTTTGAAGAAATTTTTTAAATACAAAACACACAAATAAATATTTTTTCCATTATAAAAATGCACTTATCGAAAGAAATCTCTTTAATTAATCGAGAAAAAAAATTAATAATCGAGAAAAAAAATTAATATCCGAGAAAAAAGTAAAAAGGTTGTAGAGTAAAAAAATAAGTAAAAAAATGAAAGAAAACTTTCTTTGATCCGGGAAAATATTCTTGTGTAAGAGTGGACTCATACAGTTCTAAGGGATGTGGAACTTGGTTAGATATGCTATGCGGGCAATTAGATTAAACATCAGCGAAACTTCGGACTAATCAGTAAGACAATGGCTCTGTTAATACAAATTGAAACAGAGAACCTCTTAACCTTATGAAATTATTTTTTTCATGCAGCATCTAGTATAAAACTCTTATTTATTTCTATTAATACAGAGCGAAACACCAGTTAGGGTTTTAAGTTCCATTTAAGTTAAAAATCGGAAGGTTTTTTGATCTAATTTAGGTCTGCCACCCACATGAGCTTTTAAAAAAATTTATTCGCTTTTTTAAAAAACAAGAAAAAAAAAAATTTAATTTGCAAAAGAATATTAAATGTGTAATATGTAGGAGATATAAGAAATATATATCTTAATTATTATTTTGTTTGTTTAAAAAGTGTTGCTAAATATAAAATTTCTGCTTTATCATTTTTTGACACCACTTTCTATTTTTACTTGATTGCTTTAGTTTTTGTCTTTTTCTTCAATTTCATGGATTGATATTTGAAAACCAAATATAGAGGTAGAGGTAGCGATAAAGTTAGCAATAGAGGTAAAATCACTTTAACATAAAGAAAGAAGAAAAATGAGTTCTGTAAATGATTTTATTTTTATATATAGTATTAAAGTCTTTACTAAACAATTATCAATACTTCTTAGTAAAGACCATGGAGCCTCAATATTACATTTAGTCGAAGTATCATGACTTTAAGTTGAAAATTGTCTCGATTTTTATCGCTAATCGAGACAAACTTAAAGGATCGTCTCGTCTCGAATAAAAAAATAACAAGACGCAGATGCTAAGATTTTTTTTAAGTTTACATAACTTGTTCTTAATTCAGTGTGATCATGATGATTTTCTAATTGTAATCGTTTGTGGGTAAATCATTTTTTAATTACGACAGTTGTAGCAATTTTAATTGAAATTACGTTGCATAATTGATTCAAGTTTCTACTCTCAAATCATTCCTTCACATGTTCTACTTCTTCTTTAATGATTTTACAAACTGATCTTTACCATATGTTCCATGAATCCAACTATTCTGTGTGGGACTTTAAAGCCATAAAAATGATCGAGGAATTTAATTAAATTAAATTACTATCAGGGTCTTTATTTACGATTTGAGTCTGAGACTTCTCGTATACAAAGCGAGCACCTTTATCAATATACATCGCCAGAAATGTTTGTCTTTATCTGAAACAAACACGCCAACTGTTGAAGCAAGTGGTCTATCTGGTGAAAATATTACATATTCAGGTTTGTTTGTAAATTTTATTTAGATATTAAGATGAACTTGCGAATGAAAACAGAAAAGACGAAGAAAGTAAATGACCCAGAATAAATACTTGCTGTACAGTCATGTATTTGTATTAGTCTTTAACTTGCGTTGATTCTTGAAATATATTTTTAGAAACTATTGTTTGTACTTTAAGTTCGAACTTTGATACCGATGATGATCAAGTTATAAAACCAGCCCGTAAAATAAAAGCATTGCATATTGAGACCTTATTTTCATTTGTTGCCAACACAAATAAGTATGTTTGTTTGATGTGCCCGGAGAATGGAAACCTTGTATGTGGGCCTGAACCAAATCTGCAAAAACATATTTTTCATTTTCATAAAAAATCTGAGTACCTTTACGATTCTCAAAAAAAATTACTTGTACAAGATAAATTAGTTAAGATGCAGAACGAAAATGAAATAGATGAAGCCGTAATAAATTGCATTATTCAAGATGGCCGTCCTTTTAACGATTTTCATAAACTTGGTATGCAACGCCTTCTAAACATTCTTGCTCCATTTTACAAACCGCCTCATAAAAAGACAATAGGAATGCGATTGAGAGAACAATGCTATCAATACACGAACGATCTTAGAGCTAAACTTAAGTCAGTTACCCGTATTACCAATATTTGTTTATGTCGTGTTTTAAGGAAAGGGTATTGGTATGAGAAGGTATGGGTTTAGAGTTATGTGGATTTGGGTATATGGAGGTTGGAAACAAGGTGAGTGGTGTGGAGATTACTTGGTTAGGAAAGGACGAGGTTTGGGTAGAAGCTTGGTTAGGGAATGGGAAAGGTTTAATCTGAAAGGGCTAAACTTATACCCGCCGTCCTCAATATATTCTGTTATATAATAAAACTAAACAAATGTTCCATTAGTTTGTAATGGTTAGCACTCTTATATTCATAACTTTTATATAATAAAAATAATATTCTCTTACGCTTCTTACAGTGTTCAATACTGTTCCTATCAATTACTCCTCTTTCTTTTATATCTTCTTTTATTACAAATATCTCTTCTTTAATTTGAATCCTCTGATTATTCTTCTTTAACAAATATTAAAATCTTCTTCTTTTCTTCTTTTATTCAACGGATTATTATAAAACTGCTTGTTCATCCAAGTACTTTTCTTATTACAAAATTTTTTCTCTTTTTTTTAAAAACTTTCTCTTTAAAATTCCTTCTACTCTTAAAACTCTTCTTCTAAAGAGATGACTTATCAGTCGCTCTAATCCCTCTATCCATAATCTCTATTTTTTTTGAGCTTTTTATATTTTTATATTTAGTTTTTCTTACGCTTTGTCGTTTACCGTGTTTTCGTCTTTTCCCAGTTGTATTTAACTTTTCTTCTAGCGCTTTATCACTCATTTATGTGAAGAGTTGGTGAATCATCTTGTTTACTTTTTTTTTTTTATCGATTGTCGTTTTTTATTTTAGTTCTCCCCCCTTACAAGACTTACTGCATTCGTGCGAAAAGAAATTACTAAGCTTACTACTTAGTAGCTAAAGTAGTACCAATATTTAAATCAGGTGAAACATACTTAATTAATAACTAGAGACCTATCTCGGTACTCCCTACCTTTTCTAAGCTTCTCGAAAGAGTAATCTATAACAGATTGTATGAGTACTTAATCCAAAATAAAATTCTAAATAAAAAGCAATTCGGTTTCCAAAAACAATATTCAACTGAACACGCAATCCTAGATCTAGTTAACAATATAAGTGATTCTTTTTACAAAAAACAGTATGTTCTAGACATCTTTATAGACCTGTCAAAAGCGTTTGATACTGTAAATCATAATATCTTACTTAAAAAAATGGAAAGCTATGGGATAAAAAACTTAACCCTAGACTGGTTCAAAAACTATCTTAGCAACAGGCAACAATGTGTTTTTTCAGATAGTTATAAACACTCAAAACTAATACGAGTCGAGTGCGGTGTCCCCCAAGGTTCCATTCTTGGACCTCTTTTGTTTCTTCTAAATAAAAATGACCTTACAAAAGCCTTGGAAAAACTTGATGTAATAATGTTTGCCGATGACACAAACTTATTTTATTCCTCGAACTCAATCAAAGACCTTTACAAATGTATGAACAAAGAGCTTAAAAGATTAAATATATGGTTGAAATTGAATAAGCTATCACTAAACACAGAAAAAACAAAATACATATTGTTTCATTCCAAAAAACAAAAAAATAATATACCTACTATCCTTCCCTCACTAAAAATAGATAAGGTAAACATTGAAAGAACAGAAACAACTAAATTTCTTGGGATCCTTATTAACGAAAATATATCTTGGAGAGCCCATATAAGTATAATAAACACCAAAATTTCGAAAAATGTTGGGATACTCTACAAAGTTGAACCTATGTTATCCCAACATAACTTTAAATCGTTTTATTTTTCTTACATCCAAAGTTATCTTACGTACGCTAATATTACATGGGCAAGTACACACAAATCCAAGTTGAGTACTATTTATATAAGTCAAAAACATGCATCAAGACTAGTTTATAATAAAGATAAACTCACCCATGCTGAACCCTTACTAAAAACCTTAAATGCACTAAATGTTTACCAAATCAACATCTAACAAAATGTACTATTTATGCTAAAATAAAAAATAAAATAAAACACCTCATACTTAATATCAACAATTATATTGATATGTATTAAACTTAACAACAGAATTATATGGGCTCTCCAAGATATAAACTTGGACAAGTCCCATCCCATTTTTTAAATAACTTCTTTCAAGTTAACTCTAATAGATATATTACAAGAGCAACAGGCAACTTCACACTGCCTAAAAGAACAACAAAGTTCTCACGGTTTTCTATTTCCTATCGGGGTCCGTACCTGTATAACAAAATAATATCAAAAAATATAAAACTTAAGGTATTAAATAATCCTGCCAACTTAAAAAATAAAATAAAACACCTCATACTTAATATCAACAATTATATTGATATGTATTAAACTTAACAACAGAATCTATACTGAAATATTTATGTGTATCACTGACTGTATTTTGACTATATATAAATATGAAATAGACTTTATTTAACAATTTGAAAAGGTACTCCATGATAAGTCTTTATAGACTTCTACGAGTTTTCCTTTACAACAACATATATATATATATTTGAAGAAACAAGAAAATTTCTTGTCTTTTTACCTTTTTCTTATTTTTATTCTATTATTTTTAAAAAAATACTAATAGTCTTTATGATAAGAAACTCTACTAATTTACGTTATACTTAAATATACTTGTTAAACCACGTTTTATTATGATGTGTTATACTTGTTAAACCACTTTTTATTATGATGTTATACGTGGTAATATTATGTTATATTCTTCTTTTTATTTACGTTGCATTATATGATGTCATGCAGTTTTAATGTAACGATGTGTAAATTTGCTGAAGTTGTAAAAAAAAAAAAAAAAAAAAAAAAAAAGAAATTGAAAAGTTATTTCAATAACAACAGACAACGCTGAAGATATTAGAAAGACGATGGGATCTATTGCTTTACGACTTTCATGCGTTTATTACAACTTAAATCTTGTTTTAAATTTTGGAATAAATTTGTGGGCTAACTTTATTCTATGATTTAAAGAAACTTTACACTTTACGAAATTTTACACTTAGTCGACTACATTTTAGTTACGGTTTTTTTAGTTAAGTTAGTTACAATTTTAGTTTTGGTCACAACATTAGTTTATACTTACTTGATTTACAATTTTTGCAAGACTTTTTGAAAGGTCCATGTCCCACCTTAAACATATTTGATAATGAGTTAAACGAATCATAAAATATGTTTAGGGACTTTAGAGTTGATTAACGGGCTTTAATTGATTTTTTTCTTATAAACTAAAGCTTTCACAAAAGCGGAATATTTTTTTTCCTAAATAGAATTTATTTTTTGCCACAGAATCGCTTTACTGTCATTATGAGATTTTTACTCTCCGCATAAAAATATGCTCTTTGGAAAAATGTATTTTGCACTAATTAATTTTTAAATTGCTTAATAATGTAAAAACAAACGTTGAATTTTTCGATTTTTTTCTGGCGCCAGGAAACAAAAATTTGCGTCTCAAACCCCCCTACCCCCACCCCCACCCCCACCCCCACCGGCCAACGCTAGTTGAGAAGTGAAAACCACTGAAGGCAACCTTCAAATCTTCTTGCATACAAAATAACTTCTGACGGCAACCGCCAGTTGCTTTCACCTCTTGATTGGCGCCGGCCACACAAAAATTTCCAGCAGCGCACAGTGGGCCAGGTGGTAGACAAAACCTCAAAAAAAAATATTCGAAATACTTCCAACTACTCAGTATATTATGTATATAAGAGCATAATAAATGGTTTAAAACATTATTTGTAGTTTGGTAGTACATCATAAATGTACAATTATCAATTACAATTGAATATATTTAGAAATTCATTTATTAATTTTTTTAATAGATATATCACCTATAACTATGACAACGAATAACCTTTAAATTATTTAACATATGCGAAATTAATTGACACATTAATAAAATTTAATTTTATAGCTTTACGAAAAATGCCACAACAAATTCCAAGGTCTTGTATTAAACTCACAGTTTCATTTTGAAATATAAAGGTAAGATTCTTATTTATAATATTAAAATATTCTATTAAAAGTGACGCATATAGTTTAGAACCTGCTGGAACCGCTTATTAATGTTAAAATAAGTTAATACAATATATGTATAGCCTGTTGGTGGTGTTTAATTCTGCTCTTAGCTGCCCCTTTAAGTTTGGTAAACATTTAAAAAAAGATATTTTCGTAAAATGCTATTCGCGACAAACCTATTTTTTTGGTTTTAGGTAATAATAGGTGCTGTGCTTATTATACTGGCCTAATTAAATGTAGCTGAAATGAAAATAATGACCATATTTATGTTATATTTTTTTATAGTGGTTGCACTAATAACGTTAAAATCATTTTTTTGTAGTTGATATGAAGATTAGTGATGTCCATAAACGTATACGGCATGACCAACTAAAGCCTGGTGATAAATCATTTTCTATGTCTGTAGAAGCTATTCTAGTCTCTATGAATTTGGGTTCTACTGGATGTGCTGCGTTTTTAAAAGTATATCAAAAGAAATGGAAGGATGCAAACCGGGGAAATAAAAAGTTTGAAAGTAAAAATAAAAATTGGTTGGCTCAGGACTTTAAATCTACATACAGTAATAATATATCTGAGTCTGATAATTCTAGTCAATCACATAATATTGGTGGAAGACCAAGTTGCTCCTTTGAAGACGCATCTGACAAAACCAAAAGAAGAAGACTCAATGATGTTATAAATAATTTTACTACTGATGAGTTGCTCCACTCAGCAAGGCTTAAATTAAGGAATGAGTTTAATTATGAGGCTGCCAAGCAAGTTGCTGAGATATCAGAACCTTCTAGTCAATTTAAAAAGTATACACCTAATGAAGGTCTGGCATTAATTATAGATGGTGGCATGTCAAAATCAACCTACCAACTTATCAGAAATGGAGCTGAAGAACGTGATTGCCATATATATCCTTCATACAACAACATAAGATTGTCTAAAGCTAACTGCTATCCAGAGAACATCTTTGTTGATGATTATTCAGCACAAATACCACTACAAGAATTACTAAAACATACAGTAAAAAGACTCTGCGAGGTGCAAGCTCCTGTGATCAGCACAATGCTGGATTGTTTGACCCGGTTGACTTTGCGTTGCAAGGCCGGGTTTGATGGGGCTAATGGGCAAAGCGTGTACAAGCAAGTGAGTAGTGAGGAAGCTGGAGATCGTAACTTAAAAAAAGAAGAATCTCTGTTCATTACTTGCTTAGCACCACTAGAACTCAGTGGGTTCTGCAATGATAAAGAAGTACTATTATGGCGTAATGACAAGCCATCATCTACTGCTTATTGTCGTCCAATAAGATTTTCTTTTCAAAAAGAAAGCAAAGCTGTTGTCCTAGAAGAAGCAAAATATTTAGAATCTGAAATAGAAAAATGTAGTATTTTTAATGTTACTTTTAGTGGAAAAGAACTGGTTGTCAAAAGTATTATAGAACTGACCATGATTGATGGCAAAATTCAAACTATTCTGTCTGATGTGACTAATTCAACTCAATGTTGCTCTGTGTGTGGTGTGTCTCCAAAAATCATGAATAACTTAGAAATGGTGCTGAAATTGGACAATGCTAGTAACTTAGAACTGAAATATGGTCTTTCTAGCCTGCATTCCTGGATTAGGTTTTTTGAAATGGTATTACATATTGGATACAAGCTGGAAACTCAAAAGTGGCAGTCTAGAGCTATTGAAGATAAGGAAAATGTTAAGCAAGTGAAGAAACGTATCCAGACAGAATTTATGAATCAAATGGGACTGGTTGTGGATTTCCCAAAAAGTGGAGGATCTGGTAAGTGAAATTACATAAATACTTGTATATGAATCATCAGGTTAACTATCACATATATGCAATTTGTAGGTACCAGTAATGATGGAAACACCGCCCGACGAGCCTTTGCAGACTATCAATTAACTGCCAAAATTTTGAAAGTAGATGAAACTCTTTTATTTTATTTTTACATCATTCTAGTCACTTTATCATCTGGATTTGAAATTGATAATGTCAAGTTTAAAGAGTTTTGTATTACTGCTCTTAAACTTTACATATCTAAGTATTCCTGGTATTACATGTCACAATCAGTACACAAAATTTTAGTTCATGGTCATGCCATCATTGCTAGACAGTACTTGCCAATTGGACTGATGTCAGAGGAGGCACAAGAGGCCCGCAACAAGGATTTTAAAAAGTTTAGGAAAGATTTCAGTAGAAAGACTTCTAGAATAGACACAAACCGCGACCTGGTTAACAGACTACTTGTATCTAGTGATCCTGTCATAACATCATTAAGAAAAGGTCATAACAAAAATAGTAAGAGTTTTAAAAAAATCCCCAGTGAAGTTTTGGCTTTGCTGAGGGAATCAGCTCCACCTTCTTCTAGTTCTTTGTAGCTAAACACAATTTCTTGTTTGATTTTTTGAAAAGAAGGTTGATTTAAAAAAAAAATTTTTACTAAGCCTATTAATTGTAATTTTGTTATTAAAAACTAAAATATTCTTGATAAAAATAAATATTATTTCATGTATAATGATTATTTATATATCGAAATGGGTTTGGGGAGCAATTGGGTAATAATTAGGTTTTGTCCACCATATCCTATATATCTGGCCCACTGTGCAGCGGCCGCCAATAGTAAGGCGGAAGCTACTCTAGATAGAGGCAAAAATTTTTTGGGAGGCGGACGGCAATGCTTTGCACTTATTTTTTACTTATTTTTTACTTACTAAGTAAAGAATAGTATTTCAATGATAAAACTTTACTTTTACTTGTAATGGTAACTAATTTTTTTTTTTCAAAGAGCTTATATGTTAGTATTTAAGTTGTTTATGTTAATTTTTGTTACTTTTACACGTAAAAGTAATTTAATATTACGAGACATGTGAAAAAAAATGTGGCTTTTTTAAAATCTTATATTTACGTAAGATTACTTTCAAAAATAATTTACTTATACATGTAAAAAGTAGAGGAAAGACTTACGAAGTTTTTCCGAGCTTAACGATTAAAGAATAAAATTACGCGCGTTCGTAAAATTAACCGAACGTAACGATTAACGGCTTCAATTAAATTGTAATATTGAAATTCCGACGAGTAACTTATTCAATTAATACACAACTTCAAGTAATTTGCTCGAAGGGTTCGTCATAACTTACGTAAATCAATTAATTTGCTCGAAATTTCCGTTAAAAATTACGAAAACCATCAATTAATTGATTACGATCCTCTCCCGTTAAATTGTCATAAAATTTCGAAACTGACGATTTTTACGATAACTACTTTCAAATTTCTTTTTTAGAAACTCATTCGTTACTAACGTTCTATTAAAGAATATTATACCTACATAGCACAGCTTCACTTTTATTGAAATTGTCATTAAAATTTTTATAATTATAAACTATTTAAATAACTATTCTTCATCATCTGTCTCTATACTATCATCAACAGTTACTGACGTATACTATCATCAACAGTTACTGACGAAATGTTATGTACTTCTAATAACAAATTATTAGTTAAAATCTTTTTTATTTCAAATTAAAACTTTCGTCTAGGTCAACTTTTGAGAAGGCAAAGTATCTTTTGAATTCTCTTTCCAATGGAGGGTGCTGATCCTCATTTTCAGGTCCAGTTGGGAAAGGCATCTCATCCAAATGCATTCTTAAGATTTCATCAATGTCCATTTCTTGGCTTAGTAGCTCAGCAATAATATCGTTGTTCTTGTTGTCATGGCGATCATGGTAAGCTATTGTTGAAGTGTATTCAACAAAAGTTTTTGTTGAAGTGTGTTCTTCAATAATCTTTTTCACCACTGCATCCCTTTCATTGCTGATCACCAAGTCCCCGTCCTCATATCGTTTCTGGAAGTTTGCCTTTTTTAGAAATGAACCTCTAAATAGGGGGTCAAACAAGTTTCCCATGGCGTACGCTTCTATTTTGATGCTTCCCTCAGGGAATCTCTTGTCAAGTTCCTCTTTGAGAGCAATGCATCATTGCACCATCGGACCATCAGGATCCTCACCAATCTTTGCCTGTTCAATCTTTTGCCTAAGGAAGCTGATGAAGAGTAGCATTTTGTGAATACAAACCTTTTTGTCCGTTGAAAGACTCTCTGACGTCTCCCTGAAACATGACAGGATCATGAGTATTTTTTTCAGAAGGTTGAATTCATCAGCAGTTGGCACATTCTCCCATCCAGGAGTGTTTTGTTTCAACTGTTCCAGTGGTTCCCGCAGCTGTGTGAGTCCAGAGATCATCATCTGATGACTGTTCCAACGGGTAGCAACCGGGGCAGTGATAACCATGTATTTGCCTTATAGAAAAGTATTTATTTCAATTAATTTCGTACTGTTATTTCCCAGTGGGCACATGACGTTGAAACAAAGTTGAAATAACGTTGATCAACGTTGATCAACGTTATTTCAACGTTGTTTCAATGTCGTGTGCCCGCTGGGTTCTTTGTTAAAATAATTAAACTATTTCAATTTGTTTCGTAAGTACTTTAAATCATTTTCTAAGCCTTAACTAACTCACAATGGTTAGCTTCACACTCTGCAAGAAGCTGCAGCTGTGCTAGAGGAGAGTCATGTATCCTGGTTGTCACTTTCGTCCCGGCATCAATAGCAGACTTCAAGACATCAGCCTTTTCAATGGAGTTGCTGAGAATCGTGTTCAATTTGTGATCTGCACATTGGATTGAACCTTCGTTTAGTGATTCCACTTTTAGGGAAAGGGAGAGTGCAGTTTTCATGTTTTATGCCTGGTCAACTACAGCAACTCGACGCTGGACTGAATTTAGGGCTTCGTTACACTCGATTAGTTTATCGAGGTATTCTGCAATATTTTTGCCAGTGTGGCGTATCGAAAAGCGACTGACACCCATAAAACACCCAAACACCAAAACCACGCATAAATATAGGATCGGGATGTCCCTTCATATACAAAGTTACAACAAAATAATTTTGACGTAAATTTCTTCCTATCACAAATAACAAGAGATAAATTTCATTATCAATATCTTAATAAATTCAGTAAACTTAACAATACTAATAAAAAACCAGTAAAAATTAGACTTCAAAAACTCTTTAAAATGAAAACTGATTTGGTATGTGGAGCACTATTTTGTAAACAAATAAAGTGATATAAATAACACTATTTATAAAAAAAACCCATATCGTAATTTACGAATTTTAACGCAAATTATTAACGAAAGTTTCGTAACTGACGTAAAGATACAAATTATTACGATTGAATTTTCAATTAATTCCGTTTGAACGTAAGTTTCGAATCAAATAATTACGCTTATTACGAAAATACAACTAATTTAATCGATTTTCGGAAGATCATTATTTTCCTC
Source organism: Hydra viridissima (assembly GCF_058129835.1). Taxonomy (NCBI): domain Eukaryota; kingdom Metazoa; phylum Cnidaria; class Hydrozoa; order Anthoathecata; family Hydridae; genus Hydra; species Hydra viridissima. The sequence goes on along the minus strand of NW_028324307.1, from coordinate 13,475,355 downwards.
GTTCGCGATTAAACTGACGCTATTTCGGTTAATCGAAATCGTAAGTCTCTTCTCTAGTAAAAAGTAACTTAAATTTTGATGCAAACTATTTGTTTAAGTATTAATCTAAGTTACTTTTTAAAGTGCTTACTTTTAAGAGTAATTTACAAAAAGTAAATAATTCTTTAATGTTAACTACTATTACTTGACACACTTGTCCAAAAATGAGAATAATTACTCCGAAAAGCACCGGAAAAACCCTTTGGTGGGAACAATATACACACATTCCTGATATGAAAAATCCAAAAATTGAAATCTCTTATGACCGTCCGAGAAAAAAAATTCAATTTGAAGTTTTCGGCATAGTCAAAAAAGTTTGCAAAATGGTACAATATGTATCTTTGGAATAAAAATCATAAAAATAAGTCAGAAATTGTATGTTGACTGCTTTGAGAATCATAATAAAACAATTTTTGCTTTTCTGAAATTTTTATTCTCAATAAATACAACGTTATTTTTTCTTATGCAATCAAAAATTTCTTCACAGCACTTTCCAAATATTAAATTCAAAAAACAAACAGTACATTCCTTTAATTTTAAATTCAAAATAATGATAATCAGAATTTTAAATTCAAAATAATGATTTTCTTGAAAAATTTCAACAGGTTTTCAAGAGGAGCCAATGCTTTCACAAGTTCTTGCTGTTGAAATTAAGACAATTTTGTAGGTTTCGCAAATATTCTGGATGGTCTATTGGCATCTTGTATCTTTCCCAATGTGTCCTGAAGTTGTGATGCAATGCCTCTGTGGCCTGCTCACTGTACTTGCCAAGAGATTCCTTCCTGTGATCAATGAATTCCTTGACATGAAAGAAGATGGCGTGGACTTTAAGGATTACACTTGCCTTTGGCAAAGAAAGGAAGGAATTTTTGAACTGTGTGATTTTTTCAGCATAGTTACTCTGCAACTGATTTTCAAAACAAGAGGACACAACTGCATCAAACTTTCTGAGTGTATCAATCCATGGAAAAACTTGGAATGCTGAGTCTTCTTCAGCAAGTCTTTGAATAAGATCAACATGTTTCAAAAGTTTTTGGCACTCATTGCCAGCAAACTGGCCTCCTTGAAATGGCTGAAGCTTGATGTGAAGTGCTTTTGGCCATTTATCAGCTTTATCCCAGGTTTCTTTCAGTGTTTTAAACAAATGGTTTACCACACCAAGTAAAAGATGAAGTTCCATGGGTGGGATCTTGTCAAGAACAAAAGTAGAGTCATGCACAAGAGTGGATTATGAACAACATTTTGAAACTGCTTGGCCTTCTTGTGGTTCAGACCTGAATCTTGAAATGAAGCAAAGCACTTTCTTATTGAGCCAAAGTGCGGAGTTTTCCACATTGTGACAAGTTACGGTGATCCGCATCACACCAAGTACATAGATGAGAGCTGGCATGGGATTGAAGCCACATTTTCACCTTTGCACTTTTTTCCTAAAAGAACCCTGCAGGTATTGCATATTCCACTTGGAACTTGTGAGTCAGAAAAGTCAAGTGTGAATGAAACTGATTTCTTGATTTGTTCAATCAAAATTTGTCAATTCTCGAGTACATTTGTTCAAACATAGGAAACAAACTGTTTTCCTACAGTCATCATGTTTTTTTAACAGAATTTGGCATTTTTGCTTTGAAGTTAAAAAAAAGTTGTCATGCAGAATTTAACACTTCGTCAGGTTAGAATTATTTTGTTCTATCTCCCATTTTAAACGTTGAAAGAAAGTTTTTGATTTTTCTCTATAAGTAAAAATTATTTAAAATTTTACTATTACTTTTTTAAGAAATAATAACTTATTCTTTAAATAATTTATATTTAAAGAAACTATTTAGAAAAAAAAATTCAAAAAAAAAATTTATTTTAAAAGTAATCATTACTTAGTGAAATTAACAATTAATTTTCTCCCAACGTTTAAAATTGGAGATAGAACAAAATAATTCTAACCTGACGACTTGACAAAAACTGTTTTTTCCTGGAATTACAAAAACTTGTTTAGAATTAAATATTACTCACTAGGGCTTTGTAATAATAACAAAATGTTTTTAATACAATTTCTGACTTAATTTTATGATTTTTATTCCAAAGATACATATTGTACCGTTTTGCAAACTTTTTGGACAATGTCGAAAACTTCAAATTGATTTTTTTTCTCGGACGGTCATAAAAGATTTCAATTTTTGGATTTTTCATATCAGGAAGGTGTGTATATTGTTCCCACCAATGGGTTTTTCCGGTGCTTTTCGGAGTAATTATTCTCATTTTTGGACAAGTGTGTTGAAAAAAAAAAATAATAATAATAAAAATAACGAATTTTAAATAAGTTTTTAATAAGTTACGCATTTTAAAAATTAATTTTATGTAAGTAAATTTATATGTAATACAATGTTATTTTTTAAAAAATGAATTACTTTAAAATGTAAATATATTTCATAATTTAATCTAAATTATATAAGGTAATTTTTGTTTAAAAGTAACTTTTTTTACATTAAAATAAGTAAAAGTGCCGTCCAAAATTTGGACGATCCATTATCAAATTTATGAAACTGCTTATCCAATCCAAAGACTTTAATAAAATCTTATTATTTTATCTCAGCCAATTCAGTTCATTATAATATTTGTTTTAAAGCTACGACTCACTTAAATCTGTTAATCATTTTAAAAGCTATTAATATCTTTTGTTCAAAGTTAAAAATTGTTAAAAATTTGCAAAAAGATTATTGAGAATAAGAGAGAAGTCAGAAAATTTACAACTCTTTTTTTATTGGTTTCATAAATTTAAGTTACTTCCACTGTTGATAACAAACGACATAGGTAACGAACAGTATCTTTGTTTACCAAAAAGTTGGCTTCGTTCACATAAACTAAAAAACCAGAATACAGATTTATCTTATTCAAGTTTTCCTTTTTATTTTCATCAATAGCAGGTAACAGGAAAGTAGTTTCTTTGCATTAAATCCAAGCAATAGAAAACTAATTTAATCTTTTTAAGAATCTATTTTCTTGTTCTGTTGATTCTTATTAACAATCCCGCGTTCGATAAAGTCTGTGACATCTATTGCACAGAAAGAAATTTTACTGTTACGCAGTGCTTTAGAAATATAGTTCGAGAAACTTATTTCACTTTTAATTTATGTTTTGTGCCGTAAGGAAGAAGGAAAAATTAAAGCAAAATGTAAGTTTTTATTTAAAATTATCTAAATTCTAAATTTCAAATACATTTTTATCTCTTAAAATAATAAAATAAAATAATAAAAACAAGTTTTTCATGGAAACTTGCCTTAAACATTATCGTCCGTAAAACTGGGCAATTGAACTAAATTATGTTTCTGAGTACACTTTTGGGTGGTTTGTTGTGTAATTGTACTATATAATAATTATAATACATTTATTAATATATCGAATATTTCAAACCAAAGTCCATTTGCAATATAAAGTGTCTATGTAAAGTCTGCAATGTAAAGTCGATCTAACCCATTAAAGTTATTAATCAATTTAGACTATTTCGATTTAGCTTGGTCTATAGTTGTTTGAATAAATACGAGTTGAAATAGCACTTATGTTATTTTAAATTGTATTTTCATTTGCTTTTTAATTCTATTTAATACATTTGATTTGTTTATTTGAAATGAAGATGAAATTGAATATGCTAAATTGAAGTCCAACAATGATGTTTAATATACTTATGTTAATTCTTGCTAATATCTTAATTTCATTCTAGCGGATAACCAAATGAAAGGGTCAAATATAGATTAAATGTCAATTTATTTGCAGATTCTATCAAAGGGGATCTTTACAACTTCAAATAAGCTTGTAAAGCTCTAAAACTCTTAAAGAACGCGACATGATTTCACTTTCCTAAAATAGTAACGTCTCAAAGTATAAATTCTATTTTTCTACGAACTTTGAATGCGTTGAAATATAGAATTTATGCGTTGATGCGTTGTTTATCTTTCAGTCTTTCAGTCTTAAACAAATAATCGGATCACCACGTCTTTTAGGATACTTTAAAATGCTGCTGAAATTGAGTTTCAATCGATTAAATTAAAAATATTAAAGCTAATATCTATTATTTCTAAAAGTTCTAAAAACTAAGCGTGTAATACCCCGGTTTCTTTATTCTTACGTTAGGAAATCGCAACCACTCCATTTAAATTCCATGCTGAGAAGATTAGCATTATTTTAAAAAGATTAGCATTATTATAAATAATAATAATAATAATAATAATAATAATAATAATAATAATAATAATAATAATAATAATAATAATAATAATAATAATAATAATAATAATAATAATAATAATAATAATAATAATAGTAATAATAATAATAATAATAATAATAATAATAATAATAATAATAATAATAATAATAATAATAATAATAATAATAATAATAATAATAATAATAACAATAATAATAATAATAATAATAATAATAATAATAATAATAACAATAATAATAATAATAATAATAATAATAATAATAATAATAATAATAATAATAATAATAATAATAATAATAATAATAATAAAAATAATAATAATAAAAATAATAATAATAATAATAATAATAATAATAAAAGAATAATAATACTTCTGTTGAAGTATTATTATTCTTTTTTATTATTATTATGCCAAATACTTTTAGCATGGCATTTACCATGTCGGTTAAACGCCATTATCTAGTGGCTGCAGAATGTTTAAAGAATGAGTTGGTAAAAATTAACATTAAAAATTAACAAGATATTGTTTTGGATGTAAATAAGTACTACCTGTTTGGTAATATGCGTCACATGTCCATCTACGGCTATAGTTGGATAACTATAATAAGATTTATTTAATTTTATAGTTAATTGATTAAAGTAAAGATTAAACTAATTACCTGAAATTTTTTTAAATGGCGGGAACAAACACGCCAGTGAGCCGTTTCATAAAATGGTTATCCCTCCGGATGGAGAGATGGCGTAATAACAGAATTTTTTTGATTTAAAAACAATGTATGGAACAAGACAATTACCAGCAGCATTGATACAGTTTCCAATTGTACAATGGATTTTTTCATTGAGACACAGAGAAGCCAATTTCATCAAAGTTCCACAAATTACATGAAATGTTTTCGTTAATGCCTGCTTCGTTGAATTTTCTTTGGAGTGTGCTTTGCAACTATTTCTTGTGTGCAAGAAGCAACTCTGAGTGATGAAATATTGCCAATGGCTCTGATGAAGAACTTATGACTCCAACGGTTTATGAAAAACTTACACCAATCTCTCCCTGATATACCATTAGGAAACAAATGAGATTGAGCTTGATGTTGCAAATAGTCGATAACTAGTGTGATGACGTCATTGTAAGTTATACCAAAGCCCCAATCAGGTAATTTGATGAGTATATTTACCAGAATCAATTCAAATTGTTGCGACAATCTTGTATTTGAACCAATCCAAATTGTTTCACCTATGCCGTGTACCCGCCTGTGAAGAGTTGCCACTGGTATGATGATTAAGCAGTTTTTTGAAGTGAATATTCACCGCTTTTTACTTTGGCTTCTACAAACTCAACTTACTCTTCGGTGTATAGTTTTTCTTTTTTCTTTGAGAGCAAGTTTTTTCGAGGTATATTTAATATCATAATAGATTTAATAATGATCGATTTAAAATTTACTCAAAAGCTTTATAGAGTCACTTGAGAATTAATTAGTTAATAAAAGCCATATATAACAAGTGAGCAACTAGCGTATATTATTCAACCCCACAATTCTCCGTTTCCATTTTTAAATCAATTTTTTTCCCTAAATAGCAAATTTAATTAAAAAAAAAAAGATTCTTGACCAGCGTAAAAAGTCTTATCGTTATACTTATCAAGTGTTTTTCAATATATATATATATATATATATATATATATATATATATATATATATATATATATACTAGGGTCAATCAAAAAGTTCATTTAATCAATTTTTTTTATAACAAAGAATAAGCATAGAACAATTAAATTAAGAGTGGATCATAAGTAGGCACTGTGCTTCAAAATAATCTCATTTAAATCTGTTTTCAGTTTTTCCAGTTGCCGTTGCATATGATCATGTAAATGTGTCCTTAAGTTTGTCTCCATGGCTTCTTGAACCTCTTCCTTTGTCTGAAAATCCAAATCCTTGCGATTAAATTCAAATGAAGAGAAAGCATATCTGTCCAACAAGTTAAAGTCGGGGCTATATGGAGGTTGAATGACACGGGTGACTTTTTTCTTAGCAAGCAAGTCTCTGACTGCAGCAGACACATGTGGCCTGGCATTATCGTGCTGAAGGAGCATTGTGTTCCATGTTACTCTTTTCATGCCTTTGTTGACAAAATTAGAATGCATATTTAATAGGAAAAGCATGTACACTTCTGAATTGACCAATTGTCCATTTGGAAGTACCTCAACATAGGCCTTGCCATCGAATGAGACAGGGAAAATTGCCATACTTTTTGCATCAAATTATGATCTCCTGATACGTTTCGGAGCTTCTTCACCAATTGAAATCCAAGTGCAATTACTGCGTTTGCACCCGATCGATCTGTGGTAAATCCACTTCTCATCCACAACAATTAGACGTCGTTCAACATTCAATTCATCTCGTAGGATGGTCAGAAATTTATGCGCAAATTCAACCCAATTTTGTTGATTTGCTTGGGTGAGGCCATATGGAATCCATTGTGAACAAACTAATCTTTTCATCAATTTTTCGGTGATTATTGAATAAACTGAACCAAAAGAAATGTTTACGACATCACAAATTTGCTCTATTGTTAAAAATTTGTCTTCATCAAGCAGTTGTTGAATGATCTCAATGTTGTCTATAGTTGTTGAGGTACTGGGTCTACCTGACCTCAATTCATCTGAAAACTGACTATAATCACTTATGTTTGATGTAGAATACTTTTGATAGTACTTGTACACTGTTTGAATGGAAGTTGCATCCTCACCCCAGGCAGTAGTTATGAATTTGTGAGCATCAGATGGAGACTTCTGATTACGACGACAAGTCTCAATTAACAATCTAATACCAACTTTGTCAATTGGCATTATAGCTTTAATTACTTAAATGATCTAAATTTAAAAATATCTATTTTTTTAAGTATATATGTACATAAGTTAATGTTAAGAATATCTATAAAAAATTTTATTGGCAAGAATATTAAAACACGAATTATACGAACTTTTTGATTTTACTAATATATATATATATATATATATATATATATATATATATATATATATATATATATATATATATATATATATATATATATATATATATATATATATCATTACGCATTCGAAAACTTAACAATTTATAAATAAAAAAAAAAAAATTTAATTAACATTTGACATAAATCTATTCAGAAAGAAATTGCAAAAAGTTAATTCAATAATTAAGAGTAAAATAAAAAACATCGTCAAAACTATTTCATTTCATTTATTTCATTCTTACCCTGTGTTACGCATTAGATTTCGCTTTTATCGGGGAACTACCTCATAACAAAAAAGCAGGAGGAGGGTGGTTTTCCCCTACTTCCCTTTTCTCATATTTAAAAACTAATTTTTTTTTTTTCCTTTTTTAAATAGCTATCTTATTTTAAAATCGTCGTTTTACTGAATTATTCAGGTTTATGGAATTGGATTAAAGGGTTATGGAAAAAATGAATAAATAATGATAACAGCAATGAAAAAATGAACGAGAACAGTACCTCGTGTGATGCTAAAATATAGAAACGTTATTAGAAAGTTTTTGAAAAAATTTTCAATATGGAAGTTACAATGAAAAATATTGAAAAACTAATAACCAACAAACTGGAAGAACAAAAAAAAGGTATTCTTAGTGAAACTATCAACCTTTTAAAAAAACAGGAAAAGATATTTAGCGATATCATAAGTGCAAATCTAAAAATATTAACAGATCGGCTTGACAAACTTGAAAACGAATTTAATAAAAGCAAATCGAATGTTAAAATAATTGAAAAAGACATCAACGATATAAAGGAAAGCATCAACTTTCAGGAAGAAAATTTCTTAAAAAAATTATCGGAAACAAACAGTCTGATGGCTAGCGAAATTAACAATTTAAAAAAAAAAAATATTGACCTTGAAAATCGTTCACGCCGTAATAACCTAAGGATTGATGGCTTATCTGAGCTGCCCATGGAATCTTGGAATGACTGTACAAAGAAAGTTAAAGATCTATTTAGAAATAAACTGGAAATCTCTGAAGACGTAATAATTGAAAGAGCTCACCGCATTGGAAAAATAAATGAAGATAACTCTCCAAGAACTATAATAATTAAACTACTAGACTTCCAAAATAAAAATAAAATCTTAACGCTATCAAAAAAACTCAAAGGAACCGGAATATTCATTAATGAAGACTACGCGAACGAAACGATGGAAATAAGAAAAAAGCTATGGGAAGATGTTAAAAGATTCCGAAAGGAAGGTAAATTTGCTATAATCAAATATGATAAAATATTCGTCAGAGATTTTCGTAAATAACTTTAATTTTAAAAAAGTACTTAATCGAGATATGTGAAATAGTTCTGTACATTTTTTATTATGCTAGCACGTTTTGATTTATCGCACTTTACGCTATGACTGACGCAAACATAAACAAAACAATAGATTTTGAAACGCTGCGTTTCAATGCCTTCGAAACTGCTAATAATATTTTACTAAACGATTTTTACGACTCTGATGCGCAAATTTTTCACAGAAATAATTTTGATTCGAAATATTTTGAAACTGAAACTTTTAAAATTGAACTCGAAACTTTAAAAAATAATTTTACTGCAATACACATAAATATAAGAAGTATAAATAAAAATTTTGATAAACTAAAACACTTTCTAATAGATTGCAATTACTCATTTAGTATGATTTGCATAACCGAAACGTGGTGTTCTGATGAATTACTTCAAACGAACACAAATTTTCAAATTCCAAATTATAAACTAATATCTTTTGAAAGAAAAACAAATAAAAGGGGAGGAGGGATCGCAACGTATATCCGAAATAATCAAGTGTTTAAAGTAAGACAAGACCTCTCTATCTCTGATACTGATAGTGAAGTCTTTACTATTGAGATAACGGGTAATAAATCAAAAAGTATTATAATTTCCACTTGCTATAGACCTCCGGAAGGTGATATAAATAAATTTACAAATTTTTTTAATGAAATCTTTCTCAAAATAAATGATAAGGGAAAAAATATTTTCTTTATAGGGGATTTAAATATTAACAGTTTAAACTACAAAGAAAACGCTGATACTAAACTCTTTTTTGATAATCTGTTTCAATTGTGTATCCTCCCAATCATCAACAAACCTACCCGAGTAACCCCAACCTCCGTTTCTGCTATAGACAATATATTAACAAATACATTTCTAGAAACCTCTTTAAAAGCAGGAATTATCAAAACCGATATATCAGATCATTTTCCTATTTATTTTTCATTATCTCAAGATCTAAAAACCTTTAACAATACCAAAACCAAAATTTATAAAAGAAAAATCAATCAAATCTCTATCAAAAATTTTAAAGACTCGCTATCTATAGTAAATTGGGATGGAGTATATCAAGAATGTAACCTTGGACACACAAACTCCGCATACAATTTGTTTATTAATATTTTTCTAGACCACTACAATAAACATTTCCCTGTTGAAGAGAAAGAAATAAAGTTAAAACATTTAAACTGCCCATGGATAACTAACGGGATTAGAAAATCATCAAAAACAAAACAAAAATTATATATCAAGTTTTTAAAAAACAGAAATGAAACTAACTTAACTACATACAAGGAATACAAAAATCTGTTTGAAAAAATTAGAAAGAATTCTAAAAAAATATATTATTCAAAACAACTACAAAAAAGCAAAGGTGATATTAAAAAAACCTGGAACATATTGAAAGAAATAATAGGTAAAAACCATACAAAATCAAATGATTTACCTGATAAAATTATCGTTAATGAAACTGAATATATCGACAAAAATTCTATCGCTGAAAACTTTAATAGCTTTTTTGCAAACATAGGCCCTAACATGGCTTCAAATATTCAATGCCCTGATATCTCCTTCGAAACCTATATCACAAACCAACATCTCTGTTTAAATATTTTCTCTGGACTAAACCATGAAGAACTAGAAATTGCAAAAAACTCACTTAAGACGTATAAGGCTCCTGGAATAGACGACATTTGTAGCTATATAGTTGTAAATGTGTTTTCAGTGATAAAACAACCAATATATGAAATATTTAAATCTTCAATTATTACAGGATCTGTACCGAATAAATTAAAAATAGCTAAGGTAATACCAATATTAAAAACCGGAGATTCATTTACACTAAATAACTACAGACCAATCTCAGTTCTACCTGTATTTTCAAAACTTTTGGAGAGAGTAATATACAATAAACTGTATAAATATCTAACAAATAACAAAATCCTAAATGAAAAACAGTTTGGCTTCCAAAAGCAACATTCAACCGAACACGCAATTCTAGATCTTATTAATAATATAAATAACTCCTTTGAAAACAAAAAATACGTCCTTGGAGTCTTTGTTGATTTATCTAAGGCGTTTGACACAGTAGATCACGCTATTTTAATTAGGAAAATGGAAAAATATGGGATAAAAGGTGTTGCACTAAACTGGTTCAAAAATTTTTTACTAGACAGAAAACAATGCGTTATTGCTCATAAAAAAAAAGCTTCAAAATTACTCAAAATAAAATACGGTGTCCCCCAAGGTTCCATTCTTGCACCTCTTTTGTTTTTAATATACATAAACGATCTTCCTAAAGCCTCGAGTAAATTGGATGTCATAATGTTCGCAGACGACACTAATTTATTTTATGCATCCTCATCTATTACAGAACTTTATGAAACTACAAATACTGAACTTGAAAAAATAAACAGTTGGTTAAAATCTAACAAATTATCGCTAAACACAGAAAAAACCAAATACATTCTTTTTCATCCTAACTTTATAAAAATACCTTCCGATTTACCTTCGTTAAATATAGATAATAAAGAAATAGAGAGAACCCGAGCAACTAAATTTCTAGGGATACTTATTGATGAGAACATCTCTTGGAAATCACATATAGATATTTTAAATACTAAAATATCAAAAAACATTGGTATCCTTTACAAAGCAAGTTCTATACTGTCTCCTGATAATTTAAAGTTCTTATACTTCTCGTTCATACAAAGCTACTACATATACGCTAATGTTGCATGGGCGAGTACACATAGATCCAAACTAACCACACTATATCGAAAACAAAAACATGCTGCAAGAATAGTTTTTAATAAGGATAGACTCTCGCATGCTGAGCCACTATTAAAAAATTTGAAAGCATTAAATGTATATCAAATCAATATATTCCAAAATTTGTTATTTATGCTCAAATATAAACTTGGACTTGTTCCTTCTCACTTTTCAAAGAATTTCTTTCAAAATAGCAACAATAGATACCATACCAGAGGAACGGGAAACTTCAAAGTACCTTTCCGAAAAACTACTCTCTCGCGCTTTTCTATTTCGTACCGTGGTCCTTGTCTATATAACAAATTAGTATCCAAAAATACCCAACTGGAAAAATCGAATAACTTAAATACTCTGAAAACATTATTAAAAGATCTTATTTTAAACACTAACAACTTTATGAACTTTTATTAAGCCTAAAACATTCAAAACTATATATAAAACTAACTTTGTTCCGAAACCAATATCAACTCTAATAACTCTAAAAACTGTAAATAACTCAAAAACAAACAACAACAACAACAGTAATAAATTATATTATTTATCAACACTAATAAATAAATAAATTTTTATTTATCAACACTATATATTAAAAAACGACTTTATATTACCTATTTAGCAAATCGTGTACCTACTTGTATTTATGTGTATTGTAATAAAATTAAAAAATTAAAAAAAAAAAAAAAAAAAAAAAAAAAAAATTTTTTTTTTTTTTTTTCTTTTTTTTTTTTTTTGTTTTGTCTGCATTCTTTGTTTTTTGCATTTTTACTTTCATTCTGTCGAAACTGATGACATGATTTTTTAAATATAAATTTATTTTAAATTGAAGTATCCAAAATATTAATAACGCAAAGCGGTTTCTTGATGACAAGACCATCGGTCTTCTGCAAGTTTCCCGCGTTCTTTGAAGTAATCTAACACTTTACAGTTTTATTTCATATAATATTTGTTATAACGTAATCTTGTGATTTTTAACTATACTTAAACTGTAAAGATTGTATTATATATTACGAGTTTATAAAGATTAAAGAACAAAAAAATAAAAAAAAAAAAAAAAAAAAAGAAAGCTGATAAATGCATTTACAAAGAGTAGGTACAAACGGCGGGGCGGGGCGGATCAGCGGAGCGGATCATTCAAGTGACACGGCACTTTTAATAGTTAAATTTCTGCTAACGAATTCAACCTGAACAAACATGTTGCTAAATTTTTTTATGATGACTTTTTAGTAAATGGCTGTGCCTGTTTTGATAGGTAGCATAAAGCACCTTAAAATAGAGGTTATTGCAAATCTTATCGCCAAGAGCAATAATGAAGATAGAACAACTACACTCAACAATCCTAAGGCAGGCGAAGTTTATGTCATACAAGTGAATCATGAAAAAGGTTAGGCAGCAATATTTCAGTGCACTTGTATAGTATTTGTATTTTTAAAATATATTTGTATACTAAAATAGTATAATGTAGTAAATAGCATAGTTTTTGGATTATACTAGTAAAAATCAATTACGAAGAAGTTATACCTGTAAAAAGTTATACCTGTATACCTGTAATAAAAAAGAAGTTATACCTGTAATCTACAATGTAGACTGTAGCCTACATGTAGTCTACAAGACTGTATATAGCTTTGTTTCTTTTAATATGTTTAAAGTAAAATCTAACATTACTTAGGCATAGTTTATCCTTTACTTAAGGCTATGCTATAGTAAAGCAAGATATCTTATTAATAAATATGTAAGGACTTCTAAATGTCATTTAATATTATATTGAATATTTTCAAGATGTCATTTAATATGCAACATTTTTTTGAAGCTAAAAATTGTCTTTCCTATTATAATTTATTTGAAGATTTATTTATTATTGTAAAATGGCTCCATAACAAACTTACATGCTTGTGTCTATTTTATATTATGTCAGTGTAAGACATGCTATAGAAAATAATCTGCAGGTTTTTAAATGACCTTTTTTATACATGCTGTTTAAAAGTATCTGTGTTATGATTTTAAAATATGAGCACCAATGTGCTTTCATTGTACTTGCCTAAAAACAATCATAAATTATAACAATATAGTAACTGCTATATTATTAAAAATATTATAATTTAGTAGTAGTATATAAAATGTGTATTATTATTATAATTATAATTATAGTTTATTAGTAGTATATATAATTTAGTAGTAGTATATAAAATATGATTTAGTAGTAGTATATAAAGTGAGTATCTAATTCACTCGCTGTTAACACATAGCTATGTGTTAACAGCGAGTGAATTAGAAACTCACTTTGACAACTCACTTTTGATAATATAGGTATATATTAATAAAAAGAATAAAAAATTTAAACAAAAACTTCTTAGAAGACTTAAGACCAAAAGTAATTTTTGTTTAAATTTTTTATACTTTTTATTAGTATTAAAAATTTTTATTACTATTAAAACTCATTAAGTTAATTTTTTTAATGCTAAATATTTGTCTAATTTGTTCTTGAAACTGTTTACATTTGTTGGCAATGTTGGGGTGTTAGCCAGGAATATATTTTATGATAAACAGAAATATATCTATAATCCCGGTTCGAAGCCCTCATGTAACCCAAACTTCTAGCCCTAAAATGGGTGAGACATATTTTCAAAGTTATAACTTTTCAAAACTTTTTTATAAAATTAAACTTATAATTTTGCAATCAAAATGAAATTATAATATTTTTTCTTTTTTTGATAGAGAATTATCTCTAACGCAGATAAGACTAAATTTTTTTTGGGGAATCCTTATCGCAAAAATCTAGATCTTCCTATATTTATGAACAGTAATGTACTGAATGAGTCATCTACCCTTTGACTTCTAGGATCAAATCTTACTTCTGATCTTAACCATCTGCTAAGGTTGTATCTCTTTACCATGCTTGCTACTTTATTACTCCTGATTCTATTCTTTATCTCTGTAAATCTCTATTAGTTATAGTACCAAAAAAACATAGAACTTACATCAATGAGGACCTCAAAGGTATTATTAATTAGTATGATTAGTCAACAAAAAGTTCAATAACATTGTTGGTTTAACAATAAACGCAGATTAATTACTACCTAGGTAGCAATAAATTTATGTTTATTGCTGATAATAAAGTTAGATTAAGATATTAGTTAACTTTATTATCAATCTTAATTAATATATTGTCAATATCATTATTCAATTTATTTTAGATATTATTACATATATGTTCAACATAAATATTATTTATTAATATGTTATCGTTCTAACTATATTATCAATCTAAATTTATTACTGTATCAATCTTAATCATTCCACTAATACATCAAACTTTGCCATGTTTAAATTGACTATTTGCTTGCTTAATCGTTTATCTTAAAATAAATAAGTTTTATGACAAATGCCCTGATGTTACTATGTAGCTTAACATGAGTGCAGTTTTTGCCCTCATGCTATGCACATTTTGTGACATAAGGGCAGATTCGTAAGATGAGAACATTCTGTGTAACTTAATATTGTTACGCAGGCAAAATTTGTAGCGCCAGAGCTAGGCAAATCGTAAAATGAGGCCAACTAAGATTACTACTACTACTATACTACTACTACTATACTACTACTACTACTACTACTACTACTACCACTACCACTACCACTACCACTACTACTACTAAAAAAAAAAAAAGAGGTGTTGAATTTTGGAAACTTTAAACCCATTGGGAATTCTACAGTATACTCGGTGCCATTTGGCTAATGATTAGGCTAGCTAACACCCTGAATATGTTCCATAAATTTTCTGTTTTGTTTATAAGGAATTTGTACCTTGGTATAAACTTGGTTTGTTCTCAGCTGTATTTTTTATTATTACCTCTGCATGTTTTGAACTTTGTTTGCTTATATTTTTGCTCTTTTTACTCATTAATTTTGGTTGTCCTGATTACTGTCACTTAATTTATATGATGTGAAGTTGTTCTCCATGTATAAAGCAATTTCAATAATTCCAGCAATTTCCACCTTTTTGCCTGCCATATCTATTTTTATTTTATACTGTGGAACCTACTAACTATACAATTGATGAGTTGTTAAATCATGCTCTTTTTAGTTCACACAAAAGTTTAAATTCTCCTTATTTGTTACCAAGTGATGTTGCATGTAAATATTGTGGTTGTTTATTGTATATGCAATGTATATGTGTGTGTATATGTAAATATATATTATTATTATTATTATTATTTTTTAGACGATTGGCGGGCAGATGGGTATAGGTGGAAGCAAAATGGTTCCAGTAAAATTCCTCGGGCTTTGCCACTTTACACAAAGATCCATTTTGCCACAGTTATACCAACAGGAATTTCAAATGATTTCCAGAAGTTTGTGTACTGTGACCTAAGTCGGACAAATCTTGTTGTTATCCATTACATCAGTAACCACAACCTTGCAGTTTTAGTTCCTCATGGTAAATATATCTTGCATTTTGATAATGGTTTTTGTTTTTCTTTTAAAAGTTTTACGTAAGTTTACTACTAAATAAAACCTACTTTAAATAAAATCTTTTAATAATATATTTAATTAAAATTCATGTTGTGTAGTCCCCTCTCTTTTTCATTCCAAACTTTGCTTTGAGTTTTTTTTACACTGTCAAGTAACATTTTGTTTTTAAGCAATAAACATTCACTCTGGCCGATGACAACAGTAGGCGGATTACCTGATATAAATCGGCGGATCACGTTTTTTTTTGTAGAACAATCATTAAACTTTACAGAGTTTCACCAACTCTTCACATAAATAAGTGATAAAGCGTTAGAAGAAAAGTTAAATACAACTGAGAAAAGATGTAAACGCGAAGACTCGTAAATGATAAAGCGATAATAAGAAAAGTTAAAAACAACAATCAGAAAAGACACATACAAGATGACTCGTCCACTCTTCACATCAATAAATGATAAAGCAAAAAGAATTAAGTTAAAAAACAACAACCGAGAAAAGACGTAAACATGAAGACTCATCAACCTGCCATATAAATAAATGAAAAGATATCGCAACTGGAAAACAAGCAAAAACTATAAAAGCTCAAAAAAAAGAAAGAATCTAGGAAGTTGGAGTTTTTGTTAGAAGAAGAGATTTAAAGAGGATTTTAAGAGAAAAGAATTTTTAAGAGATTTAAAGAGGATTTTTAAAAAGAAAAAGAATTTTGTGATAAGAAGAGTATTTTGATGAATAAGCAGTTTAATAAGCAGTTGAATAAAAGAATTTCAAGTAAGATTTTGTTTTTAAGCAATAAACATTCACTCTGGCCGATGACAACAGTAGGCGGATCACCTGATATAAATCGGCGGATCACGTTTTTTTTTTGTAGAACAATCATTAAACTTTACAGAATTTCATTTAAACAATCAAAATATTAGGCGAATCACTTAATATAAATTGGCGGATCACTTTGTTTTTTGGTAGAACTATCATTAAAGCTTACAGAGTTAGACTTAAGCAATCAAAATATTAGGCGTATCACTTCATAAAGTTTGGCGGATCTCTTGATATAATTTGGCGGATCACCTTGTCTTTTTGTAAAACAATCGTTAAAATTGAAGGAGTTTGATTCAAATAATCAAAATATTAGGCGGATCACTTGATATAAGTTGGCGGATCACCTTGTTTTTTTGTAAAACAATCGTTAAAATTGAAGGAGTTTGATTCAAATAATCAAAATATTAGGCGGATCACTTGATATAAGTTGGCGGATCACCTTGTTTTTTTGTAAAACAATCATTAAAATTGAAGGAGTTTGATTCAAATAATCAAAATATTAGGCGGATCACTTGATATAAATTGGCGGATCACTTGATATAAGTTGGCGGATCACCTTGTTTTTTTGTAAAACAATCGTTAAAATTGAAGGAGTTTGATTCAAACAATTATAATATTAGGCGGATCACTTGATATAAATTGGCGGATCACTTGATACAAATTGGCGGATCACGTTGTTTTTTGAGTTCATAAAATTTATAAAGTATTATAAACTTATATACTTTTTTTTGTCGTTTAATAAAATTGTAATATACAAATTCCTTCTAAATATTATATCGTTAGTGAATTTAAGCTATATCTGAATCGTTTTTTTAATGAAATATAACTCGCTTTAGTAACGTTTAAATGATCCGCCCCGCCGTTTGTACCGTTTAAATGATCCGCCCCGCTGATCCGCTCCGCCCCGCCGTTTGTACCTACTCGTTACCGAAACATTACTAACAGTCTAAAAGCTGGTTATCAACGTAGACGATTTTAAAAAACGTGATAAGTAATGAAAAATTGGTCGCTAAGTAAAAATTCATTCTGTAACGAAGGTCCGTAGCCATTTTGAAAGTTCTAAAATTTTCATAATCCAACTGCGCTTGCGCACAATAACCTGTCGCTTATTAACAGAGTTTGAACGACCGTGGACAACGTTAAGAAGTCTTAAGTAAGGCAACTTTAAGACGTTTTAAATAAGACGACTTACTGTGTTTCATTTGAGACCAGTTAAAGACATCTTTAAGACCAATTTCAAGACGTCTTCAATTTGGGGTGGGATATGTGTACGTGCGTGCGTGCGTGCGTGCGTGTGTGTGTGTGTGTGCAGGGGCGTCGCCTTGGAGGGGGTAGGGGGGGGAGTCTCCCCCTCCCAGAATCTAAAAAAGAGAAAAGTTGGGAATTTCCTTGCCGAGAGTTGGGACAGTTGGGAAATAGGTGATAAAATCAAAAAATACTTTCTAGTTAAATAAAATTAAAATGTTTGCAAAAATCCATCATCCATCTAATTCTTTTTTGACTTGGACAAATAAACTTTACGTTTATTAAACGACTTATGGCTGTTTTCCACAAGACGAAATAAATTGTGGAGTCATAAAGAAGAGCCCTTTTGATTTCCGCGTTGTTTTTTTTTTCGCGCTACTTTTTTTTTGTTATCAACAATAAAAATGGCAGCTGAAAGTTTATGCTGTATGTTTGACTAAAAGCAGTTATTCTTTTTTTTTTCATACTTTCTACTTTGAAACGTGAATATTTATTTCCATGAATTGATTTCAACATTTGTCTTATTTAATGTTTATAAAAGTTATCACACTTATTAAGAGTGATAACTTTTATAAACATTAAATCAGTTAAAAATTACGGTAAATTATAGTATCTGCATTTGTTTTCCAGCACTAACTATGAAAAGCAAAAGATATAAATTACAATGTTGCGTATGCAAAGCAGTATTTAACAACGACTATAAAACCAGTCATGAAAGATCCGTTCATGGTGGTAGAAAGGTTCATATACAAACAGTGGGAGCCCCAGAGAATCCTTTTCTAGCCTCCTTAGCTTCAAAAAAACGAAAAATGGTACCTCAGAATGCTGGTGATGATGTCGAAGTGGATGATGAAATACAAAGTAGTGAACATACAAAGTTAGACTTGATAATAATTGAAACATCGACTTCAACATGTAGTATATCCATAGAAGAAGAATTAACATCTTCTGATAAAAAATTTGAAGAGGATGCAAGTTCAAAAATTCAAGATAATGATGCAAGAGGGGAAAACTTGGGTTATGTTGTAGTCCAGGAACAAGCAGAGAAACTTACAGAACTAAATTCTAAATCAGATCATTTAAACCAGTTTCCTGACCGAGATGAAAAGGATGACATGAATATTATTAACTTGGATACTTCTGAAGTAAGCAGTGAAACAACAAGTTGGACTTTGCTCATGGGGAATTTGGGTGTTTTAATAGATAATCTTAAAGATTGTAATGACATTTATAAAAAATACTGTAAAGAAGAATTAGTAAATGAAAAATTCGCTGCGATTGAAATTGTAAATGCAACAAGTTCTGTGGTGGAAATGTCAAAAAATGTTTTGAAAATGGGAAATGCTTTTTTAAGAAAACTCGATATCAAAGCTCAAAGTATTATAATTGACAAATCAGATTCATCAGCATTGATAAGCCATGACCCAGGATTACGTCCACATACAATTACAGATAATCAAAAATCGTATTTAATCCAGTTAGGACCACACCAACCAAAACTTGCTAGTTTCCCAAGTGACGGTAAAAATAGATTTAATCCCCAGTGGTACAAAGAGTTTGAACATTTAGAATACAGTACCCAGAAGGATGCCACATTTTGTTTTGTCTGCCGGCTTTTCCCTAAGGTATTTGGAAAGAAGGGAAAAACTGAAGATGCTTGGATAAATGTTGGGGTAAGATCTTGGTCCAAGATGAAAAGCTATGGGAAAGAAAAACTTGGAAAGCTTCAGGCACACTTTACCTCTCAAGCACATAAAGTTGCATTAAGTGAATATTGTCACTTTCTTATGAAAAAAGGTCATATAGATCACCTTATTGATAAATCCAATAGACTTGCTCTTATAGAAGAGCAAAAAATAGAGGTACAGAATAGAAAAACTGTTGAAATTCTTATTGATACATGCAAGACTTTAGGAAGCCAAGGGCTAGCGTTTAGGGAATCGGACAGTGCTAATCAAGGTAACTTTGTTGCAGTAGTGAATCTTATCTCTTGCCACAATCCCACACTAATAGCCTGGATTGAAGATAGAGCCCTTCGTCCATATAGAGTTACATACACAAGTCCATCGTCTCAAAATGAAATGATTAGTTTAATTGCAACTGAATTAAAGGGAAAGATCATAGAAGAAATTAATAGCTCCAATTTTTTTTCCGTGATGGCCGACACTACTCCCGATATGTCACATAAGGACATAATGAGTATAGTTGTGAGAACAGCCAGTGAAAACGGTGAGATTCGGGAAAGGCTTTTAAAATCCGTTGAATGCACTGATAAGACTGGAAAAGGGATGGCTGAGCTAATTTTATCTTCTTTACATAAAGAAGGCATTGACACATCAAAGATGGCTTTTCAGTCGTATGATTACGCGAGTTCAATGTCTGGACAATTTAAAGGAGTACAAAAGTATATAACAGAAGAAGTTGGCCATAATGTACCCTACATACCTTGTCAAGACCACAGAACAAACACTGCTCTTGAACATGCATGCAATGTTAATACTTTAATACGAGAATTGTTTAATGTCCTCGAACAGTTGCATGTTTTCTTCACATCAAGCACAAAAAGATTTAGTCATTTAAAAGAAAAACTGGAAGACATTGACAGTGCACTACAGCTTGTAAACCTGTCTAGAACAAGATGGACCGCACGAGCAAAATCTGTTAAGGCTTTAAATCAGTGTTTAGAGAAGGTTGTTGATCTTCTTCAGAGCATCTCAAATAATAAGATTTTTGATACTAACACAAGAACTAAGGCAATGGGACTTCTGAAAAAAGTAACAACTTTTGATTTCATTATTACTCTTTTCTTCATGAAGAATATCATTGAGAAGATAAAAATATTAACAGAAATCTTAGAAAGTCCAAACTTCAATGTTATCGACAGTATAAATGTAATTGAAAGTACTGCCAAGAACATACAAAATATCAGTAACGATACAGATGCTATGAATAATTTGATTGAAAGTGCAGTAATATTTTCTAGGAAATTACACATTGATGCAGAAAATGATTACGAACGACACCATAGATTAATAGCAATGGAGATGAAAGCTTTTTACCGGAAAGAATTCAAAGAGGTCATAGACTCTCTAGCCATGGGTTTAACAGAAAACTCGGCAGCATTAAAGGAAATATTTGCCCCTATCACCAAAATTTTTAGTTTTCCTTTAAATAAGGATAATTTGAGTATTGAAAACTTAACAAAAGCAAACAAACTTTTTCCTCCTGGATACAAGGATCATATTCCAGACGTTCATGTGCTGAAAAGCCAGATGGAAATTTTGATAGATATCTGTTTAGAAGAAGGTCATGAAGATTTTAAGTCATCAAGAACACCAGCTAAGACGCTGCAAGACATTTTGTACCATGTTGTGAAGTTAAAGGATATACTGAAACAAGCCCATAAATTATGCATTTTTGTAATCACAGCTGCTTATGGTGTAGCATCAAATGAGCGTTCATTCAGTCAACTCAAGATTGTAAAATCACATCTGAGAACAACAATGAGTGACGAGAGATTGGATAGCCTCATGCTACTAAAGTGTGAAAAAGAACTTTGTAAAGGAGTTAACCCCGAACATCTTGTTAAACGATGGGTTCAATTGAAGAAACGTCATATTAAAGTCAAACAGTAGACAAAAAATGATAGTGATGATAAAATATTGTGCGTATAAGTTTTGAAATAAAATAATATTTTCCATATTCCTTTGTACTAATTCATTTCCGTAAAATTTTAAACTGCTATATATGCTGCCAAAATGGTTTGTAAAGTTTATTGGATTTGTAAATTGTAACATTTTTTTGGACTGATACAGTTTCACTATGAATGGGTAAAACCTTTAGACGTTTTTTGAATTGAATATTTTGTATAAATGTAAAGGAAGCTATGTTTTGTTAAAAGAAGTCAATAAATACTGATAATTGACAATTCATGAAAGTGAGTGCAATGTAGTATAACAATCAGTAGATTTTGTAAATAGGACAAAAATTGATTTTTTGAATTCTTAAATTATAAAAAACAGTTGTGAAAACTATGTTAAGCAGTTGGGAAAAATAAGGTTCTCCCCCCCCTGGAATTTTCTCACGCAACGCCACTGTGTGTGTGTGTGTGTGTACATCATGCAGCAATTGTGCATAATTGCATAATTGCATAATTTACACTTGTCACTTTTGAAATAATTAGACTCTTTACCACTGCATGAAATATATTGAACATGGTTTCCATTCCAATATTCAAAGTACTCATATTTTAATTATTTATGTTGCAAAAAAATTTTTTTCAAAGTTTAAAGTTTCTCTTACTTCTTAAGTACTTGATAACAAAATGATTAAGCCTAAATATCGTCTTTCAAGAAAAGTTCGATTCTAATGGTAAAACGAACTTTCAATATGGCTGATGGCAAACTATCTTGAACGAGCAAAACAATATTTTCACTCTTTTTATTCACTCAATAAAAAACGGAAAGTTACTACTATTCTCCAAAAACCAATTGTTGAAAATATTTTAATCAGTCGTCATGTGATCCAATGTATTTATAGATTAAGCACGAGGGAAAAAAATGTGTAGGCGTTCCATATCAGTCAGGAAATGTTTTAAACAAACCTCAACTAAATGCAAAGCTCTTATTGATCATCTAAAATTGATTTTAATTTAGGATCTTATTTTAATTTTTTGCAAGAAGGTTTACTATAGAAAAGTTAAACTAAGCATACGCAAAAATATCCAAAAATCTTGAAGAACACATTGCATTTTGGGAGATAAAATTTTCTATTTCCAACAATTTTCTGTTCCTGATGTCTACCTGTGTTTGGTAAGACATTATTGCTCAATTAGTTGTGTTTGGCAGAACTCAATCAAAAAATACAAGTTCCACTAATTCTTCTCTTAGGTACTAAAGGTGTTTTGAAAACTTTGTAAGTGCTATTTCAACAGCGTCAGATTTTCCATTTCATATTCAACTAAAAGTCGTCACTGCTTTTTTAAATTTTATTTTTCTCTCAATGAAAACTGAGTGACAATTGAGTGACATGAAGAAGTCAAAGAGCAAGGGACAAGGGGAAGGACAAAAAGATTAGAGAAAAAGAAGTCCAAAAAAGATTATTATTACCAAGTTGTCTCAAACGTTTTGTTACATGACCAAATTTATATACTGTGAGAAAGCCGTATAGCATTGGCACTGGGAACTCCTAGACTCCAGTCTCCAATCTACCTGTATTTTTAGGCAACCACTTGCAAATATTGCTGCAGATTATCTTACACAGATATCGGTTGACAAGCGGCAATCCACATTCTCTGTTTTTAAGCAAAATTTTTTAAAATCTCTTTTAAATTTTGAATAACTAGCAGTGTATTTAGACCAGAAGCATTTAAAAATTCTGGTATATTTTTGCTTTCACCCTCTGTTTAAAAAGGAGAATGAACAAGATTTGTGTTTATTTATATCATCCTTTAGTCCTACAATTTTAACAAAGATTCTAAAGTAAAATAGTCAGCTTTTATATTAGGAGATGAGATCATACACGGACAACGATTCTTTGATTTTGCAGTTTGTTTTCAAACCAAAATTAATGCACAAAAGTATTACCTTTGGATCATTTGATACTGTATGATCTAAGGAAAAAAATAATGCTGTAAGGTCTGAGGGAGGAATGTTTAATTCATTCAAAATTATGGTATTTTCAATGAAGGCAAAATGGATAAAATAATAGCTTTGTGGACACTTGAATCTTTGAAACCATAGAAACGCATACCTGTCACACTTGCTTCATTTCTCTGGATTTTTATTATTTTCTAACTCTGGTTTTGAGGCAGTTGACAGAGTAACCTACATCTACACCTAACTTGGTATTAACATAATTTCTTTTTTGATTTCTATGATGAAGCATCTTTCCTTTTTTTAATTTAAATGATTTTAGGAAACATAATTTTAAGATGTAGGAAAGTAGGGGTCGGAATGGGTTTGGGTGAGTTCTATTTACCCTAATTTTTTGCAAGTCATCCTCATTCAAAAACAGTATCAACATTTTAGATATTTGAGTATGCTCCATGACTTTTAACTATCTTAAAAAAAGAATTCCTGAACTCTTCCCCTAAAATGTGTAAATTCTCCCTAGGCCCCAGGTGAAAAAATTTTTTTTTATATTTTTGGAACGAAGAAATGTTTTCTGATGACAAAATAAAAAAAATTTCCAGGGATACGTTACTAAAAGAGCTTTTAGCAACGCATCCCTAGAATTTTTTCCTTTAATAAATTTACCAAGTTTAAAAATGACACAATCCTGGAAGTTATTTTTAATGAAAAAAGAGGAAAACGATTGCATTGTGTTTTGAAATTCGTCCCTGAAAAATTAAATAATTTTTAGCTTTGCCCAACTTCTGCATTGATTTCCTCAACCTATCTTTATTAATCACCATATTAAAAAAGGAAATACGCAAAGCATGTAGCATAAAGCAAATAACCTGATTTGTGTAAAATTGTAAAAGAAATGTCTCAATGTCAAAAATCGCAGTGATTAATAAATAAATGCTTAGATATTTTTGTACTGTGAGTATACTTAATTTAGCAGAGAGCCATCTATTTTTCTATTAACTTTATCATAATAAAGAGAATGAACAAAAATAAATGAGTCCGTGAATCTCATTTACTATATTGCTCTCATGTACTATATCACAATAATATATCGCACGTTTTTCTCGAATTAAGGATAAAGCAATTAGTTACTAAATCCAATATAATATTCCATTTTCTTAAGAAAGGTTTACACATTTTTTCTGTAAAAAACTTTTTGCAAACTAATTCATTCCAAATGTAATTTTGGCACAATTTTTTTTTTTTTTAGGATGTAGAATTTTTTGAAATGTTGAATCTTTTTGAAAAAAACTCTCACTTCAAATCGAACTTAAAAAAAAAATAAAGAAAGAAAATAACAAAAGTCTACTGCATACAAAAAAAAAAAAAATAATAATAGTAGTTTTAAAAATTTATAGATACATTTTTTTTAGCTTTCTCCTAAAGTGAAATGTCCCTTATGAAAAAACGCCGTTAAAAACCATAACACTCGCTGGTGACAACCAGCTCTAATTTAACAAAATATCACCTTTTTAAACTTTTTTAAAAAAAGTTGCTTGAAATAGGTGATGTGAGGACTTTATTTTTTGTGAAACTTTAAGTTTTACATGGATCACTGTTATGTATTTTTTTTTTTACTTTATGACCCGCGTCTTTATTAACATGACAGTTTCTATTATTAATGGTTTTCATCTTAGAACAAAAAAAATAAGCAAAGGAAATAACATGCTATAAAACCAGTAAAAATTAAAACTATGGTTTAAAGAGCACATTAAAAAAAAACTTATTTAAATGTAATATTTAGACACAAAACATAGTCTGCATTAAAAAAAAACAAAAACAAAACCTTCGCATGAATAAAAACATCTGATTTAATTGCATTTTAATTGTTGGCATTTCTATTGATTTTTTTAAGTTTCAAAATGTTTTGGAAGCAGATACCAGAATATTCTGTCGTCAAAAGATTTTTCGGTGACAGCCGACAATAGCTACAGAAGAAAAGTGAAGCTTATTGGCTCTAATTTATATCAAGTATTGCTTAAATACAGTTGATAGACCAATGAGTATTGCTTAGATACAGTTGATAGACCAATGAGCTGCATAAGCAATTGATTCCAAGTTGCCAGCTAATATTAAATGAGTAATATTACCTAGAGCTTGATCCAGTTTTAAGTAAAATAGTCTAATATCTACAAAGATAATTTTTCTTCGAAAAAAAAGTCAAAAAAATTTTAAAAACTTTTTTTAAAAACTAGGCTTTTTTGGTGAAAACCCTCCAGAATTTTGGTTCTTGTTTGTTTGTTAATTTCTAGCTAAGGAGTTAATCCAAATATTGATCTGAAAAAGTACAAATTAACTAAGCAAATTGAATATTTTAAGAATTTAAACTCCTTTAAAGTATGATTAAGATAAGAAAAAAACAACAAATAAACAAACAAATCCCTTACTTAAGGTATTCGTAGGGAAATCTAAAATACGATAATTGAAGAAAACACAACACATTTTATTTCGATTAAATATTATAAAATAGTTTTCACATTTTTAAAAATCTACATTAAAAATGACCAAACAAATTTTTTGAAAAATGCGTGATTTTTGTAGCGATCTGCAAATATAACATCTAATAATATAGCTTGTTATTAAAATTACTATTATTATCTAACAATGTAGCTTATCATTAAAATAAATCATGCTGAAATTTAAGCTACAATTTTCTAAGAGTAAAGAAGATGAATTATATTTTATGCTATGCAAGCTTAAAGACTAACTAATTTAATTATGAAAAAGATAGCATGTAGTCGTTTGGTTAAAAAATAGTTCTAAAGCGCTATGATAAGGAACATTAAACACATTGTTGTGAGAGCTGAATCATGGGTTTCAACTCGCCCTACTATAAACTTCTACTCGAACAAAAATATGTCGTCCAAATTTTTTGTCAAACTAAAAATATTACCAGCCTAAATTTTTTATCGGTTTTGTTATTCCTTTATTATCTTTATTTGTTTAACATTAGTTTTAATTCTCATCGATGTAAATTTGTATCACACAAAAAAATTAAAAATCAAAGAAAAAGAAACTATATAAGTTAAAATAGTTTTTTTCCAAACTTCACATATTTTCTTAAACAGTGATGAAACAAAAAAAGAAAAAAAAGCATTACTTTATTGGATTAAAGTCTTAAAATTGTACTAAGCAGTCTAATTGTCTGATAACATTTTATTAGCAACCATCTAGTATACTTGGGACATTGAAGTTTGTGGATTTATTGGTGGTATTTTTTTTTAAATTATTGATTTAACTTAAAAAGATATTAAATGCCACAGCTGTCAAGCTAAAAGTAAATTAGGGTTTTCGTTCCGAGCTGCCCCTGCTTTCCCAAGTATACCTAGTTGAAAGTGCCTCTTTATGTATGTATGTATGTATGTATGTATGTATGTATGTATGTATGTATGTATGTATGTATGTATGTATGTATGTATGTATGTATGTATGTATGTATGTATGTATGTATGTATGTATGTATGTATGTATGTATGTATGTATGTATGTATGTATGTATGTATGTATGTATGTATGTATGTATGTATGTATGTATGTATGTATGTATGTATGTATGTATGTATGTATGTATGTATGTATGTATGTATGTATGTATGTATGTATGTATGTATGTATGTATGCATGTATGTATGTATGTATGTATGTATGTATGTATGTATGTATGTATGTATGTATGTATGTATGTATGTATGTATGTATGTATGTATGTATGTATGTATGTATGTATGTATGTATGTATGTATGTATGTATGTATGTATGTATGTATGTATGTATGTATGTATGTATGTATGTATGTATGTATGTATGTATGTTTGTAAGTATGTATACAGCTAAAAGAATGTCTATTATTTTATTCCTATACAAAATATAAGTACAAGAATGTAATTTTAATCGTAAATATATTCTTCTTTTACAGTGGACAATGTAAATAGTAATTCTTTTAAACTGATTTATGAAGTAAAACTGACAAAAAAAATAACAACCGGCAGATCTCACGCTAATGTAACAACCGTTCTTCGATAATTACTTAAGGATGTCAAGAATACAGGGTGTGACAGCAATTCACGAATATCTCGAGGCTCCAAAAGTGCAGTTTTTAAGGTAAAAGACATATGGTTGTGCTGAAAGGGCTCAGATTCCATAGTCGGTTAGAAAGACTACCAAAAATCTATTGTTTACGCTTGAACAACACTCAACTTACGAGATACATGTAAAAAGAACGGTTGAGAAAATCTTGCAGAGAGGGTATTCTGGAAAATTTTATATAAGATTGAAAGAATATTTTTATAGGAGAATTGAAAGGAAAACCTTGGGGAGATTTGTAAAAGAGAAAGCATGTACTTAAAGTGAAGTGAAGTGATAAAACGTTTGGTATATTCTAGTAATCTCTGCCCTTCTTATTTATAGTTTCTAAAGGGATTTTTTAATATTTTATTTTCTAAAACTTCAGGGATTTTTTAATATTTTATTTTCTAAAACTTTAGCAAAGTTTTATTATGCATTTCTTTACCACTGAAACAATAGAAAAACGCAAAGCTTTTGTCACTAAGTTCGGCCGTACCTTTCTTAAAAAATGTTCTATTTCTTCTTTTACGGGGTATAAAAGTGTCATTAAGCATTCGTTATAAGCTTGTGGTAAAAAAAAGGTTCAAAGTAATTTCTGCACATGGAACCACACGAAATAACTTTCCTCTGTCTATTTAACAATGTCATTTGCCGCTAAAATAACGTCTTTTTTTAGTTTTAAAAGTTGTTTTGAAACGTTCGAAATAGGAAGTTGAATATATCGGCGTAAATTCTATATTGTAAAATTAATTACTCAGTTACCTTTTCCTTTTTCTATTTTTTTTTTTTTTTTACATTGTTTACTCATTAGGGAACGTTGCTTAAATTTATTCCTCGACGTAAAACGATCGTAAGCATTTAAAATGCAACTAATTCTGCCGTTAAGCAGATTAGGTTTAAAATAACATTTTCAGCTAATGGCTGCGTCACCTTATTGTGACACATTTTACAATAATATCAAAATGGCGTTTACTAAGTATATTAAGGTATAATGGTTTACGAAACGAAAAAAAAAGAATTCGAAACCAGTCAGAATGAAAATATTAGCGAATCTTTATTGAAATCCGTTATATATCTAACATTTTTGCAAATTTGACTGCTTATTGCGCTATAGTTTACCACTGAAAAACTTACTTCTCGACTTAAAAAACTGTTGTTCTGTTTTATGTTGTATGTATTTACTGGTATTTAAAAAACTAAGTTGAATTTTTTAGTTCAACTAAAAATTTGTTTCCTTGACAAAGAAAAAGCTTTTAATAAACAACCTTTTAAAATATTTTTCCTCGATATTAAGGCGGTTCGATATTGAGGTGGTTCGATTTTGAGGTGGTCGGATTGTTTATGTTTAAAGGCTTGTAAAGCAAAAAAAAACGACAGCTGAAAACAACCGAAATAGTCAATTAGATATTTTAATTTGATGTTGAAGCAGTCGAGAGAGTAAAAGTTATAATTTGGGGTTTTTGATTTTTCACCAAAGTTCATCAAAAAAATGCATATTTTGAGAATATTAAAGAAAGTTTACAAATCCTTCATTTTGTAGAATGTAATTAACCTGTGTAAATTTATCTTTTAACTATAAAAAACAGACAAGATATGAGTAAAAACAGGCCAGATATAGAAATAAATAATGTTTTTAATACATGTACATTTAAGAGTCATTTTTTGTAAGAATCAGGCAGTCAATGGAAGTGACCTCCTCCAAATTGCTTGAATTTTTTATATATTGATCAGAATATAGAAAAAACCTGTTGGGGAAAAAAAAAATTTTCAAAAATGTTTCGTTCACTCGGAATCTGGGCTTAAATTTTTGAGATTTTTTTAAAAATTTTTAGAAATTTAGTTTTTGCCACCTTTGAACCCATTTTTTTGGCAAGGCAAAAAGTTGCACATAGCTTTTGTAGTTAATATCAGACGTAACCCAAAAGCTCTCTCCAAAAAATATAAAAAAGTTGCGTGACACTGTGCGGTTGGCTAATTATCATAGTTCAAAAGTACAAAATCAATCACTTTTGTCAATTTTTAATCGGAGTTAATTCTAGCGGCGAAGTGTTGCACACAATTTTTCTTTTAGGATTTGAAATTAACAAAGGTATTGAGTCTAAAAATGCAAAGAAAGTTATGTGATACCTAAGGCCTATTAATATATTAAGGCTTGAAATTGGAAAAAAATGTTTTAGTATAGTTACAAAATGAACCATTACGGCAGAGGCGCTTAGTTTTGTAAAAATGTAAACATATCCAACTGTCAATACAAAAAGGTCCTAACATAATAATAAAAAAAATTCGTGTGATTTTGTCACACGCATGATATAACATGAATTAAAAACTGAACAAAAATCTAACATCAAGATAACTATATTGCTAATTAAATAAAACATAAATCAAACATTTAAATGTTTTTCCATTTAAAAATTAGTTTTTCATTTATTAATAGAGTCATTTACACACATTATCCACCACATCACACATAATTTCTACTCTGCTGCAGTAAGTTTCTCTAAGAATAATGATATGACTGTATTATAGTCTTCTTCGGATAATGAATAATCGCAACAACCACTGATTAGAAAAGGAGCATTTACTAAACAGATAATTTTATCAGTTTGGTTATTTATCTCCTCGGTAGTTTTTTTTTCCCCAACAGGTTTTCTCTATATTCTGATCAATATATAAAAAATTCAAGCAATTTGGAGGAGGTGACTTCCACAGTTTCAGGAATTTGCCTGATTCTTAGAAAAAACGGCTCTTAAAAAATTGTCAGTTTGTAAAATTATCATGTTTCAGGAGGTTCAAATGCCCATATGAAAAAGAAATCTAATATTATCAAACATTGTAAGCTGCGTCTTTAAAATATTTGCAAAGAACTTTCAGCAAATATTAAAACACATCATTCTCATTACTTTTTCTCGTCGCTAAATAAAAAGATGCGTAATTCAGAATGTATTTGTTAAGAAATCAACACGTGTCATTCGCATTCAAAAATGGATAAAGTGCTACTTTATTAGTAAAGAGGCCTTGCATTTCAAGTTGAGATGTCTTTATTTACTTATTCCTTTCTTACCATATCTTCACAATTTTCGTTTATGAAAGGATAAGTTCTTAAAATAACTGCATACTCCCTTCTACCTTCATAAAGAGATTTTTAAACTAAATTTGTTGATGAAAATTTATAAGATTAAAATTTTAAAAAGCTTCTTAAATTTTAAAAAGTTATCAACATCAAAAAAAGGGTACAACTCATACATCTAACCGAACTATTTAGCGTTGGTTCTAAATATTGCATTATTTGTTACGTAGTAATTAGTCTATAAGAAACTTCAATAAACAAAATAAAAACGTCTTATCTACTAAATGATTGAATGAGGTATACTCTTTTCTTCTCAAGAAATTTTTGAGTTTTATCATTTCAAAACCAAAAAGAGACGTGTTGTAAACCTTTTGGACAATCCGTATCAAATCCATTAAGCTGCTCATCCAATCCAAAAAACTTTTTCAAATTCTGGTCTATCTCACTCAATTCAATAGAATAGTTGTTTTGAAACTATGACTCATTTAGGCTTAAAAGTTATTCAAAAAATATTTAGTTAAAGTATAAAGTATTGGAATCGGTCAACAATAAGTAACAACATTTGTTTAAAAAGATAACTATGGCGATAAAAATTACTGGAGATCCATTTTGTGAAAAGTAATGCCTATTAATTTCTTTTGTTCGAAGCAAGCGCAGTTAAGCACTTTTTGAAAGAAATGTTGCGCGATCGATAGCAATCGAGTGTAGTTACTAAATCCTTTTTTTTTTCTCCACAAAACCTTTACAAATGCAATTTTCAAAAAGATTATTGAGAATTAAAGATGAGTCAGAAAATTTACAACTTTTTTTCTTTTGGTTTCATAAATTTCAGTCACTTCCAGTGTATATAACGAACGATATAAAAAACGAACGTAACCGCTATTTACCAAAAAGTGGGGTTTCGTTCTTGTTAACTAAAAAACCCGAACACAGATTTATCTTGTTCAAGTTTTTCCTTTTTCTTTGAATCAATAGCAGGTAACAGGAAATTAGTTTCTTTGGATCAAAAGCAAGTAATAGAAAACTAATTTAATCTTCTGAAGAATCTATTTTCTTGTTTTGTTGATTCTTAATAACAATCCCACGTTTGATAAAGTCTGTGACACCTATAGCGCAGAAAGAGTTTTTTTATTGCGCAGTGTTTTGGAATTATTGTTAGAGAAACTTATACATATTTATATTACACATTTTGCATTTAAGAAGAAGAAAAAGATAAAAACGAAATGTAAGTTTTTATTTTACATTGTTATATGTTTTATATTACAAATTTACACTTATGGAAAATCTATGGTATAAACGTATTATGTAATAAATATAATAAATATGTTAACATATCAAATATATCAAACCAACGTCCATCTACAAACTAAAATACATAGATCTAACCCATTGAAGGTATTTATCATATAGGATCAATTAGATTTAGCTTGGCCTGTAGTAGTTTGAACAAGTTTAGGTTGGACTAGTACTTAAGTAGTTTTGCGCTATTATTTCATTTGTTTTTTAGTTACATTTTATATATTTGATTTTTTTTATTTAAAAAAATAAAGAAATCAAATATGTTAAATGGAAGTCCAGTAGTGATGTCACTATATATGTTTATTATTACAAATACTTTTATTTGGCTCTAGCGGATAACCAAATATTATGGCCAATTTTAAATTGGTTTCACTTTTCTCAGATGGTGAAGTCACAAAGTATAAATTCAGTTTCTCTATGAATTGAAAGTTGATACGCCCGAGAAACTGAATTCTGTTATTTGTCTTTCAGTTTTGCTATCAAGCAAACCTCCTCCTCCTCCTCCTTCTCATTCTCCTTCTTATCCTCTTCCTCATCATCATCATTATCATCAATATTATTATCATCATAAATATTTTTGTCATTTTTATTATTATTGCTTCACATTTGATTTATAATTAAATTAATCAGTTCTTGAATTGTCGGATTATTACCATAATGTTTAAAAGATCGCCACACTTTTAAAGACGTTTTTAAAATTGTCTCAAAGTTTCTGCAATACTTAATATTAAAACTGCAAAAACAAGGAACCAAAACAAAGCTCATCGTAACTTAATGAAAAATTCAGATTGCCTAATCTAAACGTAAATATTGTTGGCTTTTAAAACAAACTCAGATCACGGTTGGGACAGGGGTGGGGGGGGGGGGAGGTGTAGATATTATGTAGAATTTATTCAAGTATCATCTGCAAAGGAATTGAGTTGTGTAGAGTTGGTAGCGGTATGGATAAGTTATATAATATAACTTATAAAACGCCAGGCTTTTTGATGAGCATCCTGCCACTCCCTTCCTCCCCACCCTTCTTAAAAACAGAATTAATTATCCAGTATTTTTAAGTTGTTTAAAGCCCAATTAAATGCAAGATGACGTATTTCAAGTCACACAGGCGAACAAAAATTAGTGTTGCATAAATCAACTACGTAATAATTTCCTATTCCATACTTAATGAGAAAAACCTTTTCGTTGAAGTGTTACAAAAGTTACTAAAACTTCATTATTCAATTTTGTTAGACCATCTTTTTTCATCTTATTACATTTAGACAATCTTTTAAACTTATTTCTTATCTAAGCCTTTCAAATACTGGTAACCTGTTATTCAAAACAGATTTAATGACGCATGCTTTCTTGAGTTAAAGTTTCTCAAACCAAAAAAATCAAACCATTTATGAAATTCTCATCAAAAGTTTATCTAAAAAAAAAAGCGCCTTAGACAATCTCACAAAATAAACATGAAACTCATTTTAACAAAAAAAAACAACAAAACAACAAAACAACTAGATAAAATAAAATGCATGTTTAAGAAATAAACAATGAATAAAATTTTTGCATGACCGTCAGCTTTTGTAATACGTATAAAAATTTGCATATATGTCTGAAATGATTATTGCTCTTAAAGCTTGATAATGCTGAAAAAATGATGCACAAACGTAATTACACGTTAGCTAATGTTCATAACTTCATCTAAAAACGCATATAAACTCATATAAACGCTTAAAATTGATATGAAGTACACAGTTTTTTTACTCTCCACAACAATCACAACACAAAAAAGTAACCAGCTAACATTTTACAAGACTTAATTAGTGCGTAATTTTTGCATGTCTTGACCGATTCTTAGTAAATAACTGCATGCTTACTTACAGTAAACAAAAGTGCTAGAGTCTTCTTACCTATCTCAGTTTCTTGTGACAACTGCATGTGAGTTCACATATAGATAGATAGATAGATAGATAGATAGATACATACATACATACATACATACATACATACATACATACATACATACATACATACATACATACATACATACATACATACATACATACATACATACATACATACATACATACATACATACATACATACATACATACATACATACATACATACATACATACATACATACATACATACATACATACATACATACATACATACATACATACATACATACATACATACATACTTACATACATACATACATACATACATACATACATACATACATACATATAGTAATCATCCCCAAAATGAGGACGGAGATATTGACCTCCTGGTTTTATATCTCAAAAAGCGTTTGAGAAACTTACTTAAGGGATATTTTTCTTTAATGAAGTATTTTGCGTGGAATATTTTTATTTCACGAAATTTTAAATAAAATATCAACCTGTAATAATTATGTGCAAGAAAGAAATCTCTTAAGATCATGAATTATGAAATTCCTAAAACATGATTAATCGCTCAGAATTCACCATGATAAAATTCACATTAACTTACATTTGTGAATCGCAAACCACGTAAAATATTTTGATTGATAAACTCCATCAGGTAAATCTATGGATAATAAATGTTAAAGTTAAAGTAACTACTTCAGTGGCACCACACCTCAGTGGACCAAAAAGCGAAAACATTACGTTCCTTAATTTCTTTCTGGGAGAGTGGTTGTGAAATGACATTGCAGTTTTGACATTGACATTACAGCTTTTGTGTAAAACAACTATTTTGTAAAACATTAAAACATATATTTTACGATTTCTTCAAAAGATACCCTAAATTTACTCAGAGATACTGTATTTATAGACAGTTTTAAAATAAAATTTAATCCAGAGTTTAGTCAATAACAACAGTTGCGTAATTTTCGAAGACCAACGATAAATATACAGCTTCATCAGACTTTTTGTTCAATAAAGCATCCCTACAGAAGCAACGCCCTACAGAAGCAACGAAAGGAATTTCATTCAAGAACAGCTACCGAAAGGCTGACAATGGCTATTTTAATTGACTAAACTCAAAGTGAAATTTTAATTACCCTCATTCATAGGCGTAACCGCCATAGATACAGTGTGGGACATGCCCCCTCCACTTCCCATATCTGTCCCCTCTGTCCCACCACTTTTTTACAGTCATTGAAAAAATGTAACCCATCAACAGGTGGTGATGCGTTTATCCGAGCAAAAAAAAAGACCTTAAAAAAATGTGTCCCCTCCGCTATTAAGATGGCGATTAAGTCCTTGCCCTCATTATCCAAGCCGTTACCATTTTTTAGTAGCTTTTTTGCGCTTTTATTCAAGGCTTTTTAATCAACAATTCAAAAAGTATTTTTAATAATCAATGTAAACTGATACAAAGCTAATGATGAAGATTATGATTGAGTGTCACGACACAAAACCTGGCGGCCTTGTTAACAGTGCTCGTGGATTTGCAATTAATATAGTTGACGATATCAATTCCAAATCCAAGAGCAAAACTGCTCCAAATTGTGTAAACGTTCGTCGCAAACTAAGGTGGGACTCCACATATGGCTGCAGTAACATTTAAAATCAAAATTTCAGGCAACGAAAATTGTAATGAAAAATTCGGAATCAGAGCGAACATTAAAGAATACAACTAAATATTTCTTCAATATAAAATCGTTTTTTTTTAAATTAAAAATAAATATAAAATAAAGTTGGTTATTTAAAAAAAAAGGACAATGATGTCAGCTGAAATTGGAAAAAAATAGCAAAACAAAAAAACAAACGAGACACATAGCTAAGAAATAATGTTAGTTAGGTTGTATACAATTTGATCACTTTTAGAATTAAGCATTCAAACATTTTATACTTCATAAGTTATAATTCTTCAATATTAGTGATGAAACAAACACATTTGGTTAGATGTTTTTTTGGGAAAATTTTATCTGAACGGATAAAATATATTTATGATTGAATTTTATGTTAGCATATGACATGACAATTTATATTTGTCACCGTGAATTTTTCCAAAACCGGTTGCTTTTTTCGCATTTTTAGGGGAACAACCTAATAATAACCCAGATGATAAGCACGAGGAGAAGGGTGGCCCTTCCTACATTTATTAAACAAATATTTTTTAATTAAAAATCAATTTTATGTTTGTGTTATGTATGCTTTATTAAGGAATTTAAATTTTAGCTTTACAGCTAATAAAAAATACTCACACACAAAATACTAATTTTGAGAAGTTTTTCGAGTTAAGAGAATTATAGATAACGGTAATTTCTGAAGAGTGAACAAAAAAAAAAAAAAAAAAAAAAAATGATAACAGGAACAAAAAAAAAAGTATAAAAGAAACAAATTACCTTGTGGAGTCGAAATGTAAAAAAGGAATCAAAAAGAAATAAAGTTTTACAACAACTTATGCCTGGTTTGGGTTAAGTAGTAAGTCTTATTTAAAATTTATCAACATGCAAACGGATTTGAAAAACATCCATTTCAACACGAGAAGCTATTATTGGATGGTATAAAATAGGATTTTTCGTAATTCTTTATATGAAAAGGAGAGTAAAATCTAAAATGGAGCAAGTAAAGGTTATCCATAAAGTTATAAAAATGGTTGATAGTTATTAAAAGGTAATGTGACCCATGAATATAAAATATCTATAAAAAAAATGAAAGAACAGGATTTTTTTGAATAAAATTATAAATGATTATGAAAAAACCTGGCTTTTAATCATGATTGAATCTCACTTAAGGTAAGCTTATCAATAATGCTTTTCATTTCTGAATTATTTATTCTTTTTCAATTTTAATTAAGATTGGCTTTATAAATTTTATTTATGACTGCATTTGATTACTACATACATACATACATACATACATACATACATACATACATAAATACATACATACATACATACATACATACATACATACATACATACATACATACATACATACATACATACATACATACATACATACATACATACATACATACATACATACATACATACATATACATTTATATATATATACATATATATATATGTGTGTGTATATATATATATATATATATATATATATATATATATATATATATATATATATATATATATATATATATTCTAGTATACTAGTATATATATAAATATTTTGGTTTTTAATTCTTAGCAAAGTCACTGCAGTTGTTATCTAATAACTGATGAATTTCAAAATTTATTGAAAAGTACAATAATTTATCATGTCTAAATTAACTGTGAAACTTCTATCATACTTGTATTTTGTCTGAAATGATATTATTAACAAGACTTTGAAAGTTCTTAACTTTATTTTACAGTAAAACACACACTGCAGCTGAGCAAGTATGGGACTTATTAGATTCATCTGCTTCCTTGCTATAATCTTACCAGGTTCTTTATTTCTTATTTTTATGCATTTTTTACTTTTTTAATATAAAAATTTAATAAAAGTTTAAAAAATGTTTATATTGTTTTTTTGTTTTTTTTTTTGAAATTTTAATTATCATTAAAATGACTAATTTACCATAAATTATTCTAATCTGTTAGACTAATGCAAGTAAAATTGAGTATTGCTTACTAATTACTTGAGAAAAATTATATCAATTTTGACAGTTTCTACTTAATCATGTTTGATCAAATACTTTAAATTAAGCACAATCAGAAAATAAATTCATTAAAAATGAAAATGATTTAAAAGTTTTTATCAATAATTTGCAGTATTTAAATTACAGAATTTATTGCTTTAAATGTTAATACCAAATTTGTCTGATGAATTATATAATTGCTGACATATTTCACATCTCAAGTAGTTTTCATAAAACTCTTATAAATATCATTGTTGCACAATTATTTTTTTATTAAGAATATCATTCTATTTCAATATCAGTTTTTTTCTCATTCCACATTTAAATATCATCTGAAAGGAAATTATGTGACAAACAAAGCGCTTTAAAAATGTTAATTCATGAACAAGTAATAAAGTCTGCCACTGATTTTTGCAAATCTCTAACAAATTTCCAGTTTTCATTACCAGCTAAAAAAAAAGCTTATGGTTTCATATAGATACTACAAATGCCAATCCATTGTCATTAAAATATCTTTAAATATTTTTGTCAATATTCATTAATAATGATAATATCTACAAACAATGAAATGCAAATATTGCATGTCTTTAGTTAGCATGATGATAAGCACCTGTTGGAAACCTATTCTTTAAATTCGTAATTGGTCATTAAAGTACATATGGAGGAGGATATTTTAGCTGGAAGCTGGAACCCAAAAACCTTCAAGCCATGATCTTAGTGCTGAAGGTTTGTTTTCTAGGCAGAATGGTCTCTTTAAAGGAGTCATTTATATTTAAAAATATTGACAAAAGTAATTCAACATCTTGTCTTTTTTGCTTTTGTTTCTTTTATAGAAATATTCAATAATTTCAACATTTTTAAAAATTTTAGCAGCCAAATAATTACTTATCTATTTTCTTCTAAAAACAAGCAGTTAGAACATATTCAATTGACTTTTCAAGAATTTATTTTATTAGATTATTTTTAAATTAAAATATATTTCTGTTGCATGAATGCTGTAGACTGGACCCTTGGTAACCTGCAGGCATAAGTTAAGGTTTTCTCAGCTATGATTACATGTATTGTTACCATGCTCATATTGAAAACTACATGAATCATTCAGGAAGCTTAAATCACTGCAATAGCATAGGTATCTGTTTAATAATGACTAACAACCATATAATGATGGTGAGCAAGAAACTATAATTATTGTGTTTCAATACCAATAATAGTGGTATTGAAAAAATTACCCGGGGAGTTTTTGTTATTTTCTTCTAAACCTCATTTACAAGTAAATTACTGATAGAGCATTGTTTTGTTATTGGGTCATCTGTCTGGGTATAACTGGACAACAGATATGGAGTTTACTTTTGCAATAGTTTTTTTGACTCTATGTGTTTCTCTCAGTCTCATGTAGCTCATATAAATCCCTGCCTGAGTCATCACCAGATAACAGTGTCACTATAAGTAATGCTGAAATGGTCTCATATTGATTTTCTGGATTTAATTGTTGGTTTTCAGTATTTTCCTAATAGTAAATTCCATGTAGTTATGACAATCTACCATATAATAATGGCAAGCAAGAAAATTGAAAATTACCCTAATGAATTCCAGTAGTTTAGTGTGCTTAGTTGTATAAAAAAACCCTACATATATTGTTTCAAACATAACCAGTGGATCAGAAGGTACCCCAGGGCAAAAAGAAAACCTTTCAGCTTTTTTGTGTGACATAAGTTACATGATGAATGAGATAGGAAAAGCAAAAATCAAAGTATTTCATTTTGCATTTTTTGAAGAATTAGACTTTCAAAATCTGCACCAAAAACTTTTCAGTTAGAATTGTTTAAACATGCATATCTTCCACCATTTTAAACATAAAATACTGTAAAAGATACGTATTGATATGTATATACAATTATGTTCTACTTAGAAAAAACATCAAAACCTGGGAACTTACCAAGGACGTCTCTGACATGCCGCGTACTGGGAGACCATCCAAACTCAGCAACCGTGACAAAAATGGTATATTCAGAATGAGCAGAGAAAACTCCAGACACAGCTACAAAATGCTAGAACAAATCTTCAATGAGTCAAAAAATAATCCAAAAGTTAGCAGAGAGCTCGTAAGACGAACATTGTCGGACAAAGGTATTGGAACGTACATAGCTGCTAAAAAACCTATTCTTTCAATCACGGATAAACGTAAACAACGAGTGTGGTCCAAAGAAAGGCTGGACTGGTCTGTAGAACAGTGGGCAAAAGTTATTTGGATTGATGAAGCTAACTTTCATGTTGTAAACCGCAAGGGAAGAATCTATGTGAAAAGATTTGCAACTGAGAAATATTCAGACAGGTTTTTGCAACATCGTCGACAAGGCAGTGGAGGTTCGGTTGGCATCTGGGGATGTTTTTCTCACAAAGGTATAGGCTTCTGTGAGCTGTATGAAGGCCGAATTAATCAATACACCTACAAGAACACAATGGAAACGTGTTTAGTTCCATCAATCAGACACTTGTATGGCAGAAGCAAGCAATTCATCTTTCAACAAGATGGGGCTTCAGCTCATACAGCACACTCAATCAAAGAATATTTTTTGAAAAAAAGGTTCAATGTGATGCTCTGGTCCCCTAGATCACCAGATCTCAACCCAATCGAAAATATTTGGTCTTGGATCGACAATCAACTGACATACCATGAAATTCAATCAACTCAGCATTTAAAGCAACTTTTGAATGAGTACTGGCTGAAGGTACCTCGCGTGATGTGCATGAAATTAGTTGAATCAATGCATAAAGGAGTTTATCTTTGCTATAAAAACAAAGGAGGACACTTCAAATATTAATTTTGCTTTTTTTTTTCATTTTTTGTTCGAATGTTGGAATTCGTTTAAACTTTTGTGCTTCTTATTTTTCCTATAAGATTTTTTGTAATGGCTTTTTTCTAACTAAATATTAAAATTTTTATAACATGTTCATATTCATTTTAAAGCTAAATACTTTTTCTTTAATAAATAAAAAAAATTAAGTCGATATCATTTTACAGTTTTTCTTTATTAAACAAAAACCAAACATACTTGATAAAAATTCTGCAATCGTTTAAACTTTCGTGAATAGCTGTATTTAGCATGCTGCTTACGAAGAAATGTAAAAGGATTAGAGAAAAAGTTTCATTGGGTGTAACCATCATGCTCTTGATGCAAATTTAAAATATATGATAACCGATTACTTTAAAGGGGCAACTACACTGCTTAACCTCAGTTATTAAGTTACTAGTAAATTAACAGAGAGTACAAGCTACTGGAAGCATCTTTTGGAAATTCTGGAAAATACCTTAAAGAAAGTAGAAGAACATTGCTAAAGGCATATGGCTTCTCTTAATCAGTTGATTACTTGTTACACAAAGTTTAAGAAAACAGGAAGCTTCCCAAAAAAATTTTAAAAAGTTGGAAAA
Source organism: Hydra viridissima (assembly GCF_058129835.1). Lineage (NCBI taxonomy): Eukaryota > Metazoa > Cnidaria > Hydrozoa > Anthoathecata > Hydridae > Hydra > Hydra viridissima. The sequence continues at coordinate 13,434,435 of NW_028324307.1, read as the reverse complement.
TATAAGCAAGATAATACAAAATTGCTTAGCAATCTATGCTTTTATTTAGCTTATATTTACTTTGAGAAGTTCAACAGTCAGAAAAAAATCTTTAAACAGGCATGATTAATGGCACATGCAGTGGTATCTTGTTTTCAAGCCAGCTTAAGCAGTATAACTGCAAATATCTGGCAAATATGTGCAAATATAAAGCAATTATGACTTTACAGAATTAATTACAAGTTGAGAAAATGATATCAAAATAAAAATTGCTGTACTAAATATATAATAAAAATTATAAAATTTCATCAGACAATAAACTCAAGCAAACCTGTAAAATCATATTACCTATTAAATAAATTTTATTAGATATAAAACTAAACACTAGTACATTTTTGATTTTTGAATAATAACTCTAACAAAAAGAGAAAAAAAAGAGGTATTTAAAAATTGTCATAGTTCTAAGGAACATAAACACCATCTTGCTCTTGTACTGACTATATTGGACTAGGTGAAGCCCCTTATAAACTAAAACACATTCTCCTTTGTAGAATCAACTGAAACCACCACTACTGAAGCTGCAACAACTACAACTATAGCTTTGACCACCACAACTGAAGCTGAAACCACCACTACTAAAGCTGCAACAGCTACAACTGAAGCTGAAACCACCACTACTGAAGCGGCAACAACTACAACTGAAGCTGGAACCACCACTACTGAAGCTGCAACAACTACAACTGAAGCTTCAACAACTACAACTGAATCTGAAACCACCACTACTGAAGGTGCAACAACTACAACTGAAGCTGGAGCCACCACTACTGAAGCGGCAACAACTACAACTGAAGCTGGAACCACCACTACTGAAGCTACAACAACTACAACAGAAGCTTTAACAACTACAACTGAAGCTGAAACCACCACTACTGAAGGTGCAACAACTACAACTGAAGCTGAAACCACCACTACTGAAGCTGCAACAACTACAACTGAAATTGCTACCACTACAACTGAAGCTGCAACAACTACAACTGAAGCTGCAACAACTACAACTGAAGCTGAAACCACCACTACTGAAGCTGCAACAACTACAACTGAAGCTGAAACCACCACTACTGAAGCTGCAACAACTACAACTGAAGCTTCAACAACTACAACTGAAGCTGAAACTACCAATACTGAAGCTTCAACAACTACAACTAAAGCTGAAACCACCACTACTGAAGCTGCAACAACTACAACTGAAATTGCTACCACTACAAATGAAGCTGCAACAACTACAACTGAAGCTGCAACAACTACAACTGAAGCTGAAACCACCACTACTGAAGCTGCAACAACTACAACTGTAGCTTTGACCACCACAACTGAAGCTGAAACCACCACTACTAAAGCTGCAACAACTACAACTGAAGCTGAAACCACCACTACTGAAGCGGCAACAACTAAAACTGAAGCTGGAACCACCACTACTGAAGCTGCAACAACTACAACTGAAGCTTCAACAACTACAACTGAAGCTGAAACCACCACTACTGAAGGTGCAACAACTACAACTGAAGCTGGAACCACCACTACTGAAGCGGCAACAACTACAACTGAAGCTGGAACCACCACTACTGAAGCTACAACAACTACAACAGAAGCTTCAACAACTACAACTGAAGCTGAAACCACCACTACTGAAGGTGCATCAACTACAACTGAAGCTGAAACCACCACTACTGAAGCTGCAACAACTACAACTGAAGCTGCAACAACTACAACTGAAGCTGAAACCACCACTACTGAAGCTGCAACAACTACAACTGAAGCTGAAACCACCACTACTGAAGCTGCAACAACTACAACTGAAGCTTCAACAACTACAACTGAAGCTGAAACTACCACTACTGAAGCTTCAACAACTACAACTAAAGCTGAAACCACCACTACTGAAGCTGCAACAACTACAACTGAAATTGCTACCACTACAACTGAAGCTGCAACAACTACAACTGAAGCTGCAACAACTACAACTGAAGCTGAAACCACCACTACTGAAGCTGCAACAACTACAACTGAAGCTGAAACCACCACTACTGAAGCTGCAACAACTACAACTGAAGCTTCAACAACTACAACTGAAGCTGAAACTACCACTACTGAAGCTTCAACAACTACAACTAAAGCTGAAACCACCACTACTGAAGCTGCAACAACTACAACTGAAATTGCTACCACTACAAATGAAGCTGCAACAACTACAACTGAAGCTGCAACAACTACAACTGAAGCTGAAACCACCACTACTGAAGCTGCAACAACTACAACTGTAGCTTTGACCACCACAACTGAAGCTGAAACCACCACTACTAAAGCTGCAACAACTACAACTGAAGCTGAAACCACCACTACTGAAGCGGCAACAACTAAAACTGAAGCTGGAACCACCACTACTGAAGCTGCAACAACTACAACTGAAGCTTCAACAACTACAACTGAAGCTGAAACCACCACTACTGAAGGTGCAACAACTACAACTGAAGCTGGAACCACCACTACTGAAGCGGCAACAACTACAACTGAAGCTGGAACCACCACTACTGAAGCTGCAACAACTACAACTGAAGCTTCAACAACTACAACTGAAGCTGAAACCACCACTACTGAAGGTGCAACAACTACAACTGAAGCTGGAACCACCACTACTGAAGCTGCAACAACTACAACTGAAGCTTCAACAACTACAACTGAAGCTGAAACCACCACTACTAAAGCTGCAACAACTACAACTGAAGCTGAAACCACCACTACTGAAGCGGCAACAACTAAAACTGAAGCTGGAACCACCACTACTGAAGCTGCAACAACTACAACTGAAGCTTCAACAACTACAACTGAAGCTGAAACCACCACTACTGAAGGTGCAACAACTACAACTGAAGCTGGAACCACCACTACTGAAGCGGCAACAACTACAACTGAAGCTGGAACCACCACTACTGAAGCTACAACAACTACAACAGAAGCTTCAACAACTACAACTGAAGCTGAAACCACCACTACTGAAGGTGCATCAACTACAACTGAAGCTGAAACCACCACTACTGAAGCTGCAACAACTACAACTGAAGCTGCAACAACTACAACTGAAGCTGAAACCACCACTACTGAAGCTGCAACAACTACAACTGAAGCTGAAACCACCACTACTGAAGCTGCAACAACTACAACTGAAGCTTCAACAACTACAACTGAAGCTGAAACTACCACTACTGAAGCTTCAACAACTACAACTAAAGCTGAAACCACCACTACTGAAGCTGCAACAACTACAACTGAAATTGCTACCACTACAAATGAAGCTGCAACAACTACAACTGAAGCTGCAACAACTACAACTGAAGCTCAAACCACCACTACTGAAGCTGCAACAACTACAACTGTAGCTTTGACCACCACAACTGAAGCTGAAACCACCACTACTGAAGCTGCAACAGCTACAACTGAAGCTGAAACCACCACTACTGAAGCTGAAACAACTACAACTGAAATTGCTACCACTACAACTGAAGCTGAAACCACCACTACTGAAGCTGCAACAACTACAACTGAAGCTTCAACAACTACAACTGAAGCTGAAACCACCACTACTGAAGCTGCAACAACTACATCTGAAGCTTCAACAACTATAACTGAAGCTGAAACCACCACTACTGAAGCTGCAACAACTACAACTGAAGCTGAAACCACCACTACTGAAGCGGCAACAACTACAACTGATGCTGGAACCACCACTACTAAAGCTGCAACAACTACAACTGAAGCTTCAACAACTACAACTGAAGCTGAAACCACCACTACTGAAGCTGCAACAACTACAACTGAAGCTGAAACCACCACTACTGAAGCTGCAACAACTACAACTGAAGCTTCAACAACTACAACTGAAGCTGAAACTACCACTACTGAAGCTGCAACAACTACAACTGAAGCTGAAACCACCACTACTGAAGCTGCAACAACTACAACTGAAATTGCTACCACTACAAATGAAGCTGCAACAACTACAACTGAAGCTGCAACAACTACAACTGAAGCTCAAACCATCACTACTGAAGCTGCAACAACTACAACTGTAGCTTTGACCACCACAACTGAAGCTGAAACCACCACTACTGAAGCTGCAACAGCTACAACTGAAGCTGAAACCACCACTACTGAAGCTGAAACAACTACAACTGAAATTGCTACCACTACAACTGAAGCTGAAACCACCACTACTGAAGCTGCAACAACTACAACTGAAGCTTCAACAACTACAACTGAAGCTGAAACCACCACTACTGAAGCTGCAACAACTACAACTGAAGCTGAAACCACCACTACTGAAGATGCAACAACTACAACTGAAGCTTCAACAACTACAACTGAAGCTGAAACCACCACTACTGAAGCTGCAACAACTACAACTGAAGCTGAAACCACCACTACTGAAGCTGCAACAACTACAACTGAAGCTTCAACAACTACAACTGAAGCTGAAACCACCACTACTGAAGGTGCAACAACTACAACTGAAGCTGGAACCACCACTACTGAAGCTGCAACAACTACAACTGAAGCTTCAACAACTACAACTGAAGCTGAAACCACCACTACTAAAGCTGCAACAACTACAACTGAAGCTGAAACCACCACTACTGAAGCGGCAACAACTAAAACTGAAGCTGGAACCACCACTACTGAAGCTGCAACAACTACAACTGAAGCTTCAACAACTACAACTGAAGCTGAAACCACCACTACTGAAGGTGCAACAACTACAACTGAAGCTGGAACCACCACTACTGAAGCGGCAACAACTACAACTGAAGCTGGAACCACCACTACTGAAGCTACAACAACTACAACAGAAGCTTCAACAACTACAACTGAAGCTGAAACCACCACTACTGAAGGTGCATCAACTACAACTGAAGCTGAAACCACCACTACTGAAGCTGCAACAACTACAACTGAAGCTGCAACAACTACAACTGAAGCTGAAACCACCACTACTGAAGCTGCAACAACTACAACTGAAGCTGAAACCACCACTACTGAAGCTGCAACAACTACAACTGAAGCTTCAACAACTACAACTGAAGCTGAAACTACCACTACTGAAGCTTCAACAACTACAACTAAAGCTGAAACCACCACTACTGAAGCTGCAACAACTACAACTGAAATTGCTACCACTACAAATGAAGCTGCAACAACTACAACTGAAGCTGCAACAACTACAACTGAAGCTCAAACCACCACTACTGAAGCTGCAACAACTACAACTGTAGCTTTGACCACCACAACTGAAGCTGAAACCACCACTACTGAAGCTGCAACAGCTACAACTGAAGCTGAAACCACCACTACTGAAGCTGAAACAACTACAACTGAAATTGCTACCACTACAACTGAAGCTGAAACCACCACTACTGAAGCTGCAACAACTACAACTGAAGCTTCAACAACTACAACTGAAGCTGAAACCACCACTACTGAAGCTGCAACAACTACATCTGAAGCTTCAACAACTATAACTGAAGCTGAAACCACCACTACTGAAGCTGCAACAACTACAACTGAAGCTGAAACCACCACTACTGAAGCGGCAACAACTACAACTGATGCTGGAACCACCACTACTAAAGCTGCAACAACTACAACTGAAGCTTCAACAACTACAACTGAAGCTGAAACCACCACTACTGAAGCTGCAACAACTACAACTGAAGCTGAAACCACCACTACTGAAGCTGCAACAACTACAACTGAAGCTTCAACAACTACAACTGAAGCTGAAACTACCACTACTGAAGCTGCAACAACTACAACTGAAGCTGAAACCACCACTACTGAAGCTGCAACAACTACAACTGAAATTGCTACCACTACAAATGAAGCTGCAACAACTACAACTGAAGCTGCAACAACTACAACTGAAGCTCAAACCACCACTACTGAAGCTGCAACAACTACAACTGTAGCTTTGACCACCACAACTGAAGCTGAAACCACCACTACTGAAGCTGCAACAGCTACAACTGAAGCTGAAACCACCACTACTGAAGCTGAAACAACTACAACTGAAATTGCTACCACTACAACTGAAGCTGAAACCACCACTACTGAAGCTGCAACAACTACAACTGAAGCTTCAACAACTACAACTGAAGCTGAAACCACCACTACTGAAGCTGCAACAACTACAACTGAAGCTGAAACCACCACTACTGAAGATGCAACAACTACAACTGAAGCTTCAACAACTACAACTGAAGCTGAAACCACCACTACTGAAGCTGCAACAACTACAACTGAAGCTGAAACCACCACTACTGAAGCTGCAACAACTACAACTGAAGCTTCAACAACTACAACTGAAGCTGAAACCACCACTACTGAAGCTGCAACAACTACAACTGAAATTGCTACCACTACAACTGAAGCTGCAACAACTACAACTGAAGCTGCATTAACTACAACTGAAGCTGAAACCACCACTGCTGAAGCTGCAACAACTACAACTGAACCTGAAACCACCACTACTGAAGCTGCAACAACTACAACTGAAATTGCTACCACTACAACTGAAGCTGCAACAACTACAACTGAAGCTGCAACAACTACAACTGAAGCTGAAACCACCACTGCTGAAGCTGCAACAACTACAACTGAAGTTGCTACCACTACAACTGAAGCTACAACAACTACAACTGAAGCTGAAACCACCACTACTGAAGCATCAACAACTACAACTGAAGCTGAAACCACCACTACTGAAGCTGCAACAACTACAACTGAAGCTGAAACCACCACTACTGAAGCGGCAACAACTACAACTGAAGCTGGAACCACCACTACTGAAGCTGCAACAACTACAACTGAAGCTTCAACAACTACAACTGAAGCTCAAACCACCACTACTGAAGCTGCAACAACTACAACTGAAGCTGAAACCACCACTACTAAAGCTGCAACAACTACAACTGAAGCCTCAACAACTACAACTGAAGTTGAAACCACCACTACTGAAGCTTCAACAACTACAACTGAAGCTGAAACCACCACTACTGAAGCTGCAACAACTACAACTGAAATTGCTACCACTACAACTGAAGCTGCAACAACTACAACTGAAGCTGAAACCACCACTACTGAAGCTGCAACAACTACAACTGAAGTTGCTACCACTACAACTGAAGCTACAACAACTGCAACTGAAGCTGAAACGACCACTACTGAAGCAACAACAACTACAACTGAACCTGAAACCACCACTACTGAAGCTGCAACAACTACAACTAAAGCTTCAACAACTACAACTGAAGCTGAAACCACCACTACTGAACCTGCAACAACTACAACTGAAGCTGATACCACCACTACTGAAGCTGCAACAACTACAACTGAAGCTTCAACAACTACAACTGAAGCTGAAACCACCACTACTGAAGCTGCAACAACTACAATTAAAATTGCTACCACTACAACTGAAGCTGCAACAACTACAACTGAAGCTGAAACCACCACTACTGAAGCTGCAACAACTACAACTGAAGCCTCAACAACTACAACTGAAGCTGAAACCACCACTACTGAAGCTGCAACAACTACAACTGAAGCTGAAACCACCACTACTGAAGCTGCAACAACTACAACTGAAATTGCTACCACTACAACTGAAGCTGCAACAACTACAACTGAAGCTGCAACAACTACAACTGAAGCTGAAACCACCACTACTGAAGCTGCAACAACTACAACTGAAGTTGCTACCACTACAACTGAAGCTACAACAACTACAACTGAAGCTGAAACCACCACTACTGAAGCTGCAACAACTACAACTGAACCTGAAACCACCACTACTGAAGCTGCAACAACTACAACTGAAGCTTCAACAACTACAACTGAAATTGCTACCACTACAACTGAAGCTGCAACAACTACAACTGAAGCTGAAACCACCACTACTGAAGCTGCAACAACTACAACTGAACCTAAAACCACCACTACTGAAGCTGCAACAACTACAATTGAAATTGCTACCACTACAACTGAAGCTGCAACAACTACAACTGAAGCTGCAATAACTACAACTGAAGCTGAAACCACCATTACTGAAGCTGCAACAACTACAACTGAAGCCTCAACAACTACAACTGAAGCTGAAACCACCACTACTGAAGCTGCAACAACTACAACTGAAGCTGAAACCACCACTACTGAAGCTGCAACAACTACAACTGAAATTGCTACCACTACAACTAAAGCTGCAACAACTACAACTGAAGCTGCAACAACTACAACTGAAGCTGCAACAACTACAACTGAAGCTGAAACCACCACTACTGAAGCTGCAACAACTACAACTGAAGTTGCTACCACTACAACTGAAGTTACAACAACTACAACTGAAGCTGAAACCACCACTACTGAAGCTGCAACAACTACAACTGAAGCTGAAACCACCACTATTGAAGCTGCAACAACTACAACTGAAGCTTCAACAACTACAACTGAAGCTGAAACCACCATTACTGAAACTGCAACAACTACAATTGAAGCTGAAACCACTACAACTGAAGCTGCAACAACTACAACTGAAGCTGCAACAACTACAACTGAAGCTGAAACCACCACTATTGAAGCTGCAACAACTACAATTGAAGCTGCAACAACTACAACTGAAGCTGAAACCACCACTACTGAAGCTGCAACAATTACAACTGAAGCTGCAACAACTACAACTGAAGCTGAAACCACCACTACTGAAGCTGCAACAGCTACAATTGAAGCTGCAACAACTACAACTGAAGCTGAAACCACCACTACTGAAGCTGCAACAACTACAACTGAAGCTGAAACCACCACTACTGAAGCTGCAACAACTACAACTGAACCTGAAACCACCACTACTGAAGCTGCAACAACTACAACTGAAGCTTCAACAACTACAACTGAAGCTGAAACCACCACTACTGAAGCTGCAACAACTACAATTAAAATTGCTACCACTACAACTGAAGCTGCAACAACTACAACTGAAGCTGAAACCACCACTACTGAAGCTGCAACAACTACAACTGAAGCCTCAACAACTACAACTGAAGCTGAAACCACCACTACTGAAGCTGCAACAACTACAACTGAAGCTGAAACCACCACTACTGAAGCTGCAACAACTACAACTGAAATTGCTACCACTACAACTGAAGCTGCAACAACTACAACTGAAGCTGCAACAACTACAACTGAAGCTGAAACCACCACTACTGAAGCTGCAACAACTACAACTGAAGTTGCTACCACTACAACTGAAGCTACAACAACTACAACTGAAGCTGAAACCACCACTACTGAAGCTGCAACAACTACAACTGAACCTGAAACCACCACTACTGAAGCTGCAACAACTACAACTGCAGCTTCAACAACTACAACTGAAATTGCTACCACTACAACTGAAGCTGCAACAACTACAACTGAAGCTTCAACAACTACAACTGAAGCTGAAACCACCACTACTGAAGCTGCAACAACTACAACTGAAGCTGAAACCACCACTACTGAAGCTGCAACAACTACAACTGAACCTGAAACCACCACTACTGAAGCTGCAACAACTACAACTGAAGCTTCAACAACTACAACTGAAGCTGAAACCACCACTACTGAAGCTGCAACAACTACAATTGAAATTGCTACCACTACAACTGAAGCTGCAACAACTACAACTGAAGCTGCAACAACTACAACTGAAGCTGAAACCACCATTACTGAAGCTGCAACAACTACAACTGAAGCTTCAACAACTACAACTGAAGCTGAAACCACCACTACTGAAGCTGCAACAACTACAATTGAAATTGCTACCACTGCAACTGAAGCTACAACAACTGCAACTGAAGCTGAAACGACCACTACTGAAGCATCAACAACTACAACTGAACCTGAAACCACCACTACTGAAGCTGCAACAACTACAACTGAAGCTTCAAAAACTACAACTGAAGCTGAAACCACCACTACTGAAGCTGCAACAACTACAACTGAAGCTGATACCACCACTACTGAAGCTGCAACAACTACAACTGAAGCTTCAACAACTACAACTGAAGCTGAAACCACCACTACTGAAGCTGCAACAACTACAATTGAAATTGCTACCACTACAACTGAAGCTGCAACAACTACAACTGAAGCTGAAACCACCACTACTGAAGCTGCAACAACTACAACTGAAGCCTCAACAACTACAACTGAAGCTGAAACCACCACTACTGAAGCATCAACAATTACAACTAAAGCTGAAACCACCACTACTGAAGCTGCAACAACTACAACTGAACCTGAAACCACCACTACTGAAGCTGCAACAACTACAACTGAAGCTTCAACAACTACAACTGAAGCTGAAACCACCACTACTGAAGCTGCAACAACTACAATTGAAATTGCTACCACTACAACTGAAGCTGCAACAACTACAACTGAAGCTGCAACAACTACAACTGAAGCTGAAACCACCATTACTGAAGCTGCAACAACTACAACTGAAGCCTCAACAACTACAACTGAAGCTGAAACCACCACTACTGAAGCTGCAACAACTACAATTGAAATTGCTACCACTACAACTGAAGCTGCAACAACTACAACTGAAGCTGCAACAACTACAACTGAAGCTGAAACCACCATTACTGAAGCTGCAACAACTACAACTGAAGCCTCAACAACTACAACTGAAGCTGAAACCACCACTACTGAAGCTGCAACAACTACAACTGAAATTGCTACCACTACAACTGAAGCTGCAACAACTACAACTGAAGCTGCAACAACTACAACTGAAGCTGCAACAACTACAACTGAAGCTGAAACCACCACTACTGAAGCTGCAACAACTACAACTGAAGTTGCTACCACTACAACTGAAGTTACAACAACTACAACTGAAGCTGAAACCACCACTACTGAAGCTGAAACAACTACAACTGAAGCTGAAACCACCACTACTGAAGCTGCAACAATTTCAACTGAAGCTGAAACCACCACTACTGAAGCTGCAACAACTACAACTGAAGCTTCAACAACTACAACTGAAGCTGAAACCACCATTACTGAAACTGCAACAACTACAATTGAATCTGAAACCACTACAACTGAAGCTGCAACAACTACAACTGAAGCTGCAACAACTACAACTGAAGCTGAAACCACCACTACTGAAGCTGCAACAACTACAACTGAAGCTGCAACAACTACAACTGAACCTGAAACCACCACTACTGAAGCTGCAACAACTACAACTGAACCTAAAACCACCACTACTGAAGCTGCAACAACTACAACTGAAGCTTCAACAACTACAACTGAAGCTGAAACTACCACTACTGAAGCTGAAACAACTACAACTGAAGCTGAAACCACCACTACTGAAGCTGCAACAACTACAACTGAACCTGAAACCACCACTACTGAAGCTGCAACAACTACAACTGAAGCTTCAACAACTACAACTGAAGCTGAAACCACCACTACTGAAGCTGCAACAACTACAATTGAAATTGCTACCACTACAACTGAAGCTGCAACAACTACAACTGAAGCTGCAACAACTACAACTGAAGCTGAAACCACCACTACTGAAGCTGCAACAACTACAACTGAAGTTGCTACCACTACAACTGAAGTTACAACAACTACAACTGAAGCTGAAACCACCACTACTGAAGCTGAAACAACTACAACTGAAGCTGAAACCACCACTACTGAAGCTGCAACAACTACAACTGAAGCTGAAACCACCACTACTGAAGCTGCAACAACTACAACTGAAGCTTCAACAACTACAACTGAAGCTGAAACCACCATTACTGAAACTGCAACAACTACAATTGAATCTGAAACCACTACAACTGAAGCTGCAACAACTACAACTGAAGCTTCAACAACTACAACTGAAGCTGAAACTACCACTACTGAAGCTGAAACAACTACAACTGAAGCTGAAACCACCACTACTGAAGCTGCAACAACTACAACTGAACCTGAAACCACCACTACTGAAGCTGCAACAACTACAACTGAAGCTTCAACAACTACAACTGAAGCTGAAACCACCACTACTGAAGCTTCAACAACTACAATTGAAATTGCTACCACTACAACTGAAGCTGCAACAACTACAACTGAAGCTGCAACAACTACAACTGAAGCTGAAACCACCACTACTGAAGCTGCAACAACTACAACTGAAGTTGCTACCACTACAACTGAAGTTACAACAACTACAACTGAAGCTGAAACCACCACTACTGAAGCTGAAACAACTACAACTGAAGCTGAAACCACCACTACTGAAGCTGCAACAACTACAACTGAAGCTGAAACCACCACTACTGAAGCTGCAACAACTACAACTGAAGCTTCAACAACTACAACTGAAGCTGAAACCACCATTACTGAAACTGCAACAACTACAATTGAATCTGAAACCACTACAACTGAAGCTGCAACAACTACAACTGAAGCTTCAACAACTGCAACTGAAGCTGAAACTACCACTACTGAAGCTGAAACAACTACAACTGAAGCTGAAACCACCACTACTGAAGCTGCAACAACTACAACTGAACCTGAAACCACCACTACTGAAGCTGCAACAACTACAACTGAAGCTTCAACAACTACAACTGAAGCTGAAACCACCACTACTGAAGCTGCAACAACTACAATTGAAATTGCTACCACTACAACTGAAGCTGCAACAACTACAACTGAAGCTGCAACAACTACAACTGAAGCTGAAACCACCACTACTGAAGCTGCAACAACTACAACTGAAGTTGCTACCACTACAACTGAAGTTACAACAACTACAACTGAAGCTGAAACCACCACTACTGAAGCTGAAACAACTACAACTGAAGCTGAAACCACCACTACTGAAGCTGCAACAACTACAACTGAAGCTGAAACCACCACTACTGAAGCTGCAACAACTACAACTGAAGCTTCAACAACTGCAACTGAAGCTGAAACCACCATTACTGAAACTGCAACAACTACAATTGAATCTGAAACCACTACAACTGAAGCTGCAACAACTACAACTGAAGCTTCAACAACTACAACTGAAGCTGAAACCACCACTACTGAAGCTGCAACAACTACAACTGAAATTGCTACCACTACAACTGAAGCTGCAACAACTACAACTGAAGCTGAAATTACCACTACTGAAGCTGCAACAACTACAACTGAAGCTGCAACAACTACAACTGAAGCTGAAACCACCACTACTGAAGCTGCAACAACTACAACTGAAGCTGCAACAACTACAACTGAACCTGAAACCACCACTACTGAAGCTGCAACAACTACAACTGAACCTAAAACCACCACTACTGAAGCTGCAACAACTACAACTGAAGCTTCAACAACTACAACTGAAGCTGAAACTACCACTACTGAAGCTGAAACAACTACAACTGAAGCTGATACCACCACTACTGAAGCTGCAACAACTACAACTGAACCTGAAACCACCACTACTGAAGCTGCAACAACTACAACTGAAGCTTCAACAACTACAACTGAAGCTGAAACCACCACTACTGAAGCTGCAACAACTACAATTGAAATTGCTACCACTACAACTGAAGCTGCAACAACTACAACTGAAGCTGCAACAACTACAACTGAAGCTGAAACCACCACTACTGAAGCTGCAACAACTACAACTGAAGTTGCTACCACTACAACTGAAGTTACAACAACTACAACTGAAGCTGAAACCACCACTACTGAAGCTGAAACAACTACAACTGAAGCTGAAACCACCACTACTGAAGCTGCAACAACTACAACTGAAGCTGAAACCACCACTACTGAAGCTGCAACAACTACAACTGAAGCTTCAACAACTGCAACTGAAGCTGAAACCACCATTACTGAAACTGCAACAACTACAATTGAATCTGAAACCACTACAACTGAAGCTGCAACAACTACAACTGAAGCTTCAACAACTACAACTGAAGCTGAAACCACCACTACTGAAGCTGCAACAACTACAACTGAAATTGCTACCACTACAACTGAAGCTGCAACAACTACAACTGAAGCTGAAATTACCACTACTGAAGCTGCAACAACTACAACTGAAGCTGCAACAACTACAACTGAAGCTGAAACCACCACTACTGAAGCTGCAACAACTACAACTGAAGCTGCAACAACTACAACTGAACCTGAAACCACCACTACTGAAGCTGCAACAACTACAACTGAACCTAAAACCACCACTACTGAAGCTGCAACAACTACAACTGAAGCTTCAACAACTACAACTGAAGCTGAAACTACCACTACTGAAGCTGAAACAACTACAACTGAAGCTGATACCACCACTACTGAAGCTGCAACAACTACAACTGAACCTGAAACCACCACTACTGAAGCTGCAACAACTACAACTGAAGCTTCAACAACTACAACTGAAGCTGAAACCACCACTACTGAAGCTGCAACAACTACAATTGAAATTGCTACCACTACAACTGAAGCTGCAACAACTACAACTGAAGCTGCAACAACTACAACTGAAGCTGAAACCACCACTACTGAAGCTGCAACAACTACAACTGAAGCCTCAACAACTACAACTGAAGCTGAAACCACCACTACTGAAGCTGCAACAACTACAACTGAAGCTGAAACCACCACTACTGAAGCTGCAACAACTACAACTGAAGTTGCTACCACTACAACTGAAGCTACAACAACTACAACTGAAGCTGCAACAACTACAACTGAAGCTTCAACAACTACAACTGAAGCTGAAACCACCACCACTGAAGCTGCAACAACTACAACTGAAGCTGAAACCACCACTACTGAAGCTGCAACAACTACAACTGAAGCTTCAACAACTACAACTGAAGCTGAAACCACCATTACTGAAACTGCAACAACTACAATTGAAGCTGAAACCACTACAACTGAAGCTGCAACAACTACAACTGAAGCTGCAACAACTACAACTGAAGCTGAAACCACCACTATTGAAGCTGCAACAACTACAATTGAAGCTGCAACAACTACAACTGAAGCTGAAACCACCACTCCTGAAGCTGCAACAACTACAATTGAAATTGCTACCACTACAACTGAAGCTGCAACAACTACAACTGAAGCTGAAACCACCACTACTGAAGCTGCAACAACTACAACTGAAGCTGCAACAACTACAACTGAAGCTGAAACCACCACTACTGAAGGTGCAACAACTACAACTGAAGCTGCAACAACTACAACTGAACCTGAAACCACCACTACTGAAGCTGCAACAACTGCAACTGAACCTAAAACCACCACTACTGAAGCTGCAACAACTACAACTGAAGCTTCAACAACTACAACTGAAGCTGAATCTACCACTACTGAAGCTGAAACAACTACAACTGAAGCTGAAACCACCACTACTGAAGCTGCAACAACTACAACTGAACCTGAAACCACCACTACTGAAGCTGCAACAACTACAACTGAAGCTTCAACAACTACAACTGAAGCTGAAACCATCACTACTGAAGCTGCAACAACTGCAATTGAAATTGCTACCACTACAACTGAAGCTGCAACAACTACAACTGAAGCTGAAACCACCACTACTGAAGCTGCAACAACTACAACTGAAGCCTCAACAACTACAACTGAAGCTGAAACCACCACTACTGAAGCTGCAACAACTACAACTGAAGCTGAAACCACCACTACTGAAGCTGCAACAACTACAACTGAAGTTGCTACCACTACAACTGAAGCTACAACAACTACAACTGATGCTGAAACCACCACTACTGAAGCTGAAACAACTACAACTGAAGCTGAAATCACCACTACTGAAGCTGCAACAACTACAACTGAAGCTGAAACCACCACTACTGAAGCTGCAACAACTACAACTGAAGCTTCAACAACTACAACTGAAGCTGAAACCACCATTACTGCAACTGCAACAACTACAATTGAAGCTGAAACCACTACAACTGAAGCTGCAACAACTACAACTGAAGCTGCAACAACTACAACTGAAGCTGAAACCACCACTATTGAAGCTGCAACATCTACAATTGAAGCTGCAACAACTACAACTGAAGCTGAAACCACCACTACTGAAGCTGCAACAACTACAATTGAAATTGCTACCACTACAACTGAAGCTGCAACAACTACAACTGAAGCTGAAACCACCACTACTGAAGCTGCAACAACTACAACTGAAATTGCTACCACTACAACTGAAGCTGCAACAACTACAACTGAAGCTGAAACCACCACTACTGAAGCTGCAACAACTACAACTGAAGCTGCAACAACTACAACTGAAGCTGAAACCATCACTAATGAAGCAGCAACAACTACAACTAAAGCTGAAACCCTCACTACTGAAGCTGCAACAACTATAACTGAAGCTGAAGCCACCACTACTGAAGCTGCAACAACTACAACTGAGTTTTATACCACTACAACTGAAGCTGCAACTACTACAAGTGAAGCTGTAACTATTACAACTGTTGGTTTAACTACTACAACTGTTCCTGTAACTTTAACAACTGAAGCTGCATCCACCACAGCTATTGCTGCAACTACCACAACTGTTGCTGCAACTACTACAATTCAACCTGCTACTACTACTACTCAACCTGCCACTACTACAACTCAACCTTTTACTACTACAACTCAACCTGCTACTACTACAATTCAACCTGCAAGTACTACAACTTTAGGTTTAACTACTACAATTGTTGCTGCAACTACAACATCTGAAGTTGCAACCACCACAACTGAAGTTGCAACTTCTACAACTCAACCTGTAGTTACTACAACTGAAGCTTCAGCTACTGCAACTACTGCAACTGAACCTTCAACTACTACAACTAAAGGTTTAACTACTACAACTTTTGCTGCAACTGCAACAACTGAAGTAGTGACCACCATAACTCAAGCTCCAACAACCACAATCGAAGCCACAACCACCACAAGTTTGTCTAGTTTTGTTTCTTTTTAAAGGTTTTGCTATATTTAAGATATTTTATGCCTTCTTTGGGTTTTGTTTTGCATTGGATTTTATTTTGTAATTCTGTTGTTTTTTTTTACTTATTAATTAGTACTAATTTTCAATAATGTTTTATGTTTTAGTAGATGTTGATGAGTGTTCTTTAAAGATTTCTGGCACTGAATGCTCCAATACTTCAATCTGTGTTAATACATTTGGTTCATTTGTCTGTGAATGTTTATCTGGTTTTTCTCCTATTGGAAATCTTAGCAAGAGCACAAACTGTACTGGTGAGTTCATTATTTATTGGTTTTATCTGCTTTTCAATTTAATATATTCAATGCAGTACTTTTGGATTAAGTAATAAACATTAATTTAAATAAAATTTAGTGGTTTTTTTTTTACTGCATTTTAGCTTAATATATTTTATTTTATTAAAAACAATCTTTTACATATTTATTTGAATAAATTCAAAAACTAACAAAATTAGAATATAATAGAAATACAATTTATGTAATTAAATATCCTCAAAAAATAATAAAAACTGTATTTTGGTGTGTCATTTAAATTAAATATGTAATGTTTTATCAAATAAATTGAATCTGTTAAATTATTAAAATTACTGAAAAATTCATTTCAGTGTTTTTAAACCAATTTTTTAATTCTCCATTTTCAGCCTCTATTTCAATATGAAACCAACTGTAGTTTTTGCTTATGTTATGATCAACTTTGAGTTTTAATTGAGGTGGCGAGGTGGTGTCCCTTTAAACTTTATGTTTTTGTTTTTGCAAATGTTAAGTTTTATAGTTTTATGATTGAAATTGTTTTCTAAAATGTCAAAAGTTTGTTTGGGTTTATTTAAATCTAAGTTAAATTTGTTTTTTTTTTTAATTTAATTGTAAATTTTATTTGTTTAAGTTTCAGTTGATGAGAGCTTAATTTTAATTGAATAAAAAATGACAAATTTGTTTTGATTAATGAGTTGCTTGAAACTTAAGATTTATGAAAAGGAAGATATGAATTAAAAGTAAGATTTATGAAAAAGAAGATACGAATAAAAAGTTACAACTTTCTGTGAATGTTTAAGTTTCATATATAAAATGTTTTATAAATGTTTCAGTTTTCAAATAGCATTTTATGTGTGTGTGTTTGTGTTACATACATACCTACATACATACATTAATATATATATATATATATATATATATATATATATATATATATATATATATATATATATATATATATATATATATTAATGTATGTATGTATGTATGTATGTATGTATGTATGTATGTATGTATGTATGTATGTATGTATATATATACATGCATATATGTACCGTCCCTAATCAAATTATTAGTCCACAATTTTGTGTTTTTTGTCCTTCTGGTAGTAAAGCTGTTTTTTGTTGTTTTTTTTTCAAAAATACAGAATCAAATTTTGCATTTGTATAAAATATTAATACTTTCTAACATAAAATACACAAACTAATAATAATAAGAATGTTTGGTCTTTTAACTGGTTTTAACTGGTTTTAATAACTGGTCTTTTTCAACCAGTTATGCCTCATTTTTGATCTTTTCAATGGAAATTTCTCTATTTAATATCTCCCTTTTCAATGAGGGTTTAAATCTGGGGAGTTTCCTTTTAAAATAGCTATTAAAATAATGGAATTTTTTGAGAAGGTAAGATTTTTTGAATGGATTTTGTAGTGTAGTATGAGGCTCCATCTTGCATAAATATTTGGAAACCACTTCTTTAATTGAGGTAAAAGACAAGTTAAATAACTTTTTTGTATTAACCATGGCCTTTCCCACTGATGACCAATCAAAACATGACTTTAGGAGGATGTTTTATTGTCTGGATTATTTAATCTTCATGGGATTTTTTATTAAAAACCCTTTTGACATTTTGAGTCTTTTGAGTCATAATTTCAATTAAAGACTCATTGCTGAAGCATACCTTGAGAAAACAAAATAAATAATATCACATAAATATTAAGAAAAAAAATCTCATCATTGTATTATAAAAATATATATGTTATACATTTTATAATGTTATACATCATTGTACTATAATGTTAAATATTATACCAATTTCCAGTCAACTTCTAATCATTGTATCATAATGACTTACCAATTTCCAGTCATCAACAGCGAAACTACAATATTTCTTTTCCCAATCCAAGCTTTTTTTTTCTCTGGTCATTGGTTAATTTTAGCCTTTTTACTGTTCTTCTGCTTCTAATGCCCAATCCATACAAACATCATTGAACAGTGATTGTTTTTACATTTAGTTCCACCTTATTTAACTGGTAGTTGCAGAGGATGTAGTAAATCTATTTTCTTTTACTATTTTTACTAGCATTCTCTTATTCCTGGGTGTTACTTACTTTTTTCAACTGCAACTTGCCTTGTCTCAGAACACATAATTGGAGGCTCTTTTTAAATGTCTTGGATTTGCTTTACAGTGTGTCTTGATGCATCACATTTTCTTGATATTTCTCTTATTGAGTAATGCTTATTGGTCAAAAATATTGAATAATTGCTTTTTTTTCTAAGATTTAATGTTTTCGTTTTTTCCATTTTGTAATTTATACTTTTTAAACAATTTTTTTTTATTAAAAACTATTTTAAAAAAGATTAAAAGTGGTTTCTATAGAAAAATACATAACAAAATAATGAAATAATTGTTAAAATTTGTTCAAAAGTATATTATAATACAAATTTTATGTAATTAAATCACAATGGTTAAACAAAAAAATCACTACACTTAAAGAAAACATAACAAAACAGTGCAGATAACAAAACATGAATTTCGTGATTTAAACAGATGCCACTTGTCCCCCTGATATTGTTGCTACCTCAAACAAATTATTTTGTATTTTTTAAATTTTGAAGGTGTTAAGTTATAAAGAATATAAGTGTATCATAAATCTATAATTCATATTTTTCAATATTATAAAATTATGTTTAGATATTGATGAATGCCAATTGAAAAGTGAGGGTACAAATTGCACAAGTTCCTCTGCTTGTAAAAACACAAATGGAAATTTTATTTGTGAATGCTTACCTGGTTATTCCCAAATTGGCGTGTTAAGCAACAGAACTGTCTGCGTTGGTACTAATTATTTATCTTTATTTAAAAATTTTTTTCTATGTTTAAGTTTTAAGAGTTTAATTTTAACAGAATGAAATCCGTAAAAAAATATTTTGAACAGATATTTGCTTGACACTTTATGAAAGAGAATTTAGGGGTATTACTTAAAAATATGGTACAAGTTATGAAATTGTGTTTAGATATTGATGAATGCCAATTGAAAAGTGAGGGTACAAACTGCACAAGTTCTTCTGCTTGCAAAAACACGAATGGAAGTTTTGTTTGTCAATGCTTACCTGGTTATTCTCAAGTTGGCGATTTGAGCAACAGAACTCTCTGTGTTGGTAAATACTTTGTATCTTTATTTTAACATGTTTTAATTACAGCTGTGTTTTGTGTTTGTGAGTTTTAGTTTGATTTAAAAGAGTCAGTGAGAAATCAATTTATATCCAGTTATTTTGGAGACATTTTTAAAAAGTAAGGCATGAATAAAATGTTTTTGAAAAAAAGGGGTTAAATAGAAGCTATTTTTTAAATATAATCAGTAGCCTTTGAAAATTATGCGAAAACATTAAATGTCCTAAGAAGTTGTTTTTTACTTTTACTTTTAGCTATTTTCCACTTCAAGATATTTTTTTCCATAACAATATTTTTCTTGAAGTTATGTTTTTTCATTTTTTCTGTTGTTAACAAACCAAACATTAATCTGTGATTCGTTTTCTTCAATGTTATATAATTGTGTTTAGATATTGATGAATGTCAGGTGAAAAGTGAGGGTACAAACTGCACAAGTTCCTCCACTTGTAAAAACACAAATGGGAGTTTTGTTTGTGAATGCTTGCCTGGTTATTCCCGAGTTGGCGTTTTAAGCGACAAAACGGTCTGCATTGGTACTAATTATTTATCTTTATTTAAAATTTTCTTTTCTATATGTTTAAAATTTGAGAGTTTAATTTTAACAGATTGAAATCTGTAAAAAAATACTTTAATGAATAGATATTTGCTTGACACTTTATGAAAAAGCATTTAGGGGATATTACTTAAAAATATGGTACAAGTTATGAAATTGTGTTTAGATATTGATGAATGCCAATTGAAAAGTGAGGGTACAAACTGCACAAGTTCCTCTGCTTGCAAAAACACAAATGGAAGTTTTGTTTGTGAATGCTTACCTGGTTATTCCCAAATTGGCGCGTTAAGCAACAGAACAGTCTGCGTTGGTATGTTTGTATGTTTCTACTTTTATAATAATGGTGTTTTAATCTTTTATCTTCTATTTTATCTTCTGCACTTTATCTTGAATTTTCTGCACTTAACTATGAATGTTTGTATGAATGCATTATGATGTTGCATTAAATTTTTTCACTTTTTAGATATAAATGAATGTCTATCAACATGCAATTGGAGTCTTAGCAAATGTTTCAACACTAATGGTAGTTACATGTGTTCTTGTGAGACTGGTTATCAGTTAAATGAAAATAAGACCAGCTGTGTGGGTATGTGATATTTTCTTGACAGACTATTACATTGTTTTGTATTTCAAATGTTTAAAATGACAATATGACTTTGTTTACTACATTCTTTTTATGCTCTGTGTTTGAACACTTTTTAGATGTTGATGAGTGTAAAACTGAATGTAATTTTGGAAACAATCAATGCATAAACACAGTTGGCAGCTACTTATGTGCATGTCCAAATGGTTTTCAACTAGCTGGATCTGGTTCTACCAAATGTGTTGGTAAGTAGTTTTTTATATATTTATATTTCTTTGACTTTTAATGTTTAAGTTCTATTTTACATGTGATGTGTTTCTACTTTAGATGTGGATGAATGTAGTTACACATGCAATTGGCCAAATAGTAACTGTAGAAATCTGAATGGAAGCTATATTTGTTCATGCACAAATGGTTTTGAACTGAATGCTACAAAAACAGGATGTATTGGTAACTTAACTTAAGTTGTTTTGTTATTCATTCATTAGGACCTGGTTTTTATATTTAGTTACTTAATTATACTGAGATATGGAGAGATTTTACTAGCTAGATTAATTAGATAAGTTTATTTATATTTGGATAAAAAAAGAATGCAAAAGAATTTAATGCAATTTGAATTAGAGAAGTTTATTTATATTTGGATATCAATGAAAAAAGCAAGATTTTAGACATTAAAGTTTATAAGTATGTATTTGAGAGTAAGCTTAATTTTGTTTTAATTTAAAAGATTTATAATTTAAGATTTATTTAAAAGATTTCTTGTTGTAGATATATAATTTATATTATATATCTACAACAAGATAACATAATATTAATTCAAGCTATTATAATATTTATGAATCTTGTTGTAGATGAATATGAATGTGTATTAAGTGCCTTATTGTTTCTTTGAAATTATGCTGTACTGTAATGCTTTTGACTTTAAACTGCTTTGTGTTTATATGTGAATAAGTTTTTTTTTCTTTTTAATATCCATTCATTTTTTTTTGGTTCATAAAAGAATTTCTTTTTCATATACAGACGTTGATGAATGCAAGATTAAAAGCGCTGGCACAAATTGCTCTTCTGCTTCTGTCTGCACTAATACTGTTGGCAGTTTTGTGTGCAGTTGTTTGCCTGGTTATACTCAGAAGGGCTCACTCAGCACAAGTACTACCTGCAACGGTATGTTTTTGGTTTTTTGTAAAAACTATTAGAACTGTTTATTGATGATTTCACTAAAAGTATTGGCATGTTGTGTTTTTCATTACTTCCTACATTGACGTTCTATCAAATGGTGTGTTTTTTTTAGATATTAACGAATGTAAGTACACGTGCAACTGGCCTAACAGCAAGTGTACAAATCTCGTTGGAAGCTATGCTTGCTCGTGTCAAAATGGTTTTGAACTAGATGATACAAAAACAGAATGCATTGGTATCTTTACTTCAGTTGTTGTTTTTATGCATCAATGTGCATTTAATGATGTATTTATACACAGAATGATGTTTTCAGAGTTTTTTTGTTTTGCAGTTTTAGTGAAACACTATGGTTTCAAAAAATAAGAACAACCACTTAAATGTGATGTGATTAGTATTTGACTGGATATAGCAATTGATTGTTTGGTTTGAAATTGATAAAAGCCAAATTATAAATGTGAATTTGTTTATTTTATTGTTTTTTTAATTTTTGGTTATGTCTCTTTGATCAGACTTTGATGAATGTAAGAATAAAAGTGACGGCACAAATTGCTCTTCTGCTTCTGTCTGCACTAATACTGTTGGTAGTTTTGTGTGCAGTTGTTTGCCTGGTTATACACAAAAGGGCTCACTCAGTAAAAACACTGTCTGCAACGGTACCTTTTTTTCATTTATTTTTAAAACTTTTATAAAGATATTTTTAGAAAAAACTTTTTGAATGTTTTTTTTGGTTCAAAGAAGTTTGTATAATGGCTGCAACTAGTTATGATATTTGTTTAACCTTTCTTCTCTTTATAACTTAAAAATCACTATTAATCTTCAAACTCTGTTTTGATTCTTATTTGTTTCACTTTAAACTTAGATATTGATGAATGTAAGTACACTTGTAACTGGCCAAATAACAAATGCAAAAATCTAGATGGAAGCTATGAATGTGCTTGTGAGAGTGGCTTCAAATTAAACGCCAAAGGAACTGAATGCATTGGTAAAGTGTCATTTTGTATTTAAAGCTTTTTGTTTTTTTTACTATTTGGACATTAAAAATATTGGTTTGCAATCAAAGTTGAATTTCTTACATTTTTTAAAGTTAAAATGAATTAGATGACTTATAAGACTTTTATGGAAATCAAGACTACATATAATGTCATTTAAAAAAACTGGTTAGTCTATGTAGTAATAATACATTGAACAAAAGTTCAATATCAAATTTTGAAGTTTCCTGTTTCTATAAATCAATCAAAGTAGTTTCTATATTAATTTGTTGATAAACTTGGGAACAATTTAGATATTGATGAGTGTGCTACTACTTGTAACTGGACGTATAGTATATGCAAAAATACAATAGGAAGTTACAGATGCTCGTGTGAGGCTGGGCTGCAGTTAAATGGAACAAGTTGTGTTGGTAAGTTTTGTAATAAAAGAAACGCAAAAGCTTTAAAAGGTGTTTTTAGTTTTTGTAGCTCATGATTCTTTTTCCTCTTTTAAAAAAATTGTCAGTTGATTTTTCTTTTTTGTTAATGGTTGTATTTGGTTTTGTGATCAGACAGTAATCACTGTTTTATGCAGTTACTTTACAAGCACACTAAGTATTGTTTGAGTTTTTTTACAATATTAAAAGTTGGTGATATTTTTCTATTAGGCTTTAACAAGTATGTAAAAGTTTATATGAAAAAGAAGTTCTACAGCATTGAAATCATTTTAACGCCATCAAACACATAACAAATCAAATGAAAAAAAAAGAAAATGAGCTATTAAAGTGTCTTTTTTTTTTAAGTTGTTTGTCCTGTTTTGATAAGTGAAGAAGTCAGTTGTGTTAAAAAATATTGAAATTGTTGAGATTTAATGGTTTGATTAGAGTCCATTTAAGGCCATAATAAGGTGCTGAAAATACAATGCCATTTTAAGAATAATTAGAAAATTTTTTCATAACTTTAAACTTTATAGTTAAGTTTTAGCCATTTTTAAGATGGATTGTTCAAGCAATCTTCCTCATAAATACTTAGTTGTTCCTCTTAAATTTTAAGTAATTAAACTTAATGTATTCAAGGCAACCAATTTAGCTTTGTCTCATCTAATACATAAAGGGTGAAACTTCACAGGCAAATGATTAAAAAATACTATCTGGTTTTTCAACAAAGATTGAAATTCACACACAACAGCAAATGGTAAAAGCTTAGTTGTAGCCAACCAAAATAAATATCTTTAAAAATGCCAAAATATGTTTCTCTACTTTCTTTTTTAACTAAATAAAATAATTATGCTTAAAAAGTTAAAGCCTGTTGAGGCCTATTCTCCTCAAGAAAAGTTAATTACGAATATGCAGTTTCTCCAAAATTTTAAACTCTACTGTGAGCATAAGATTGATCAATAATACTTTAATACTTGTAATATAATTTTTCCAACTTCTCTCCTACCCCATTACCCCAATAAAATTTGTTTTATAAATAGAAAAATGTAGAACTTCAGTGATATTTTTCTTTTATGAGCTTTTGATTTGAAAAATCAGCTTGTTGCATTTAGATATTGATGAGTGTGTTGTTAATAATGCTTGCAATTGGACTTTTGGTGTTTGCAACAATACCTTCCGCAGTTTTGATTGCTCTTGCAGCGGAGATTGGATTTTGAGTGAAACTAACAACAGCTGTTCTGGTATATATTTTTTTTCTTTATTTTATTTTTTTATTTTAGTTTTTTTTTTTTTTTTTCTGAGTTTTGGTTCTCACTTTTTACTATTTGTGAATATATATGGGTGAAGTGTTTAAATGTATTTTTTTTTTTAAATTCGAAGAACAACTTAAAAAATTAAATTTGTATTTTAGGTCCTCCACCTTTGGATATAACTTCAACATCTTTTGTAATTGCTATACTGCCATTTAAAGATCTAGATGAAGAAGAAATAAAGTAATTTTGTTTTATTGATTCACTTCACTTTTTAAAAGTCAATTATACATTCTTTTATTTTTGCATGATAAGAAAAATTTTTAATTAACTATAAATTAATTAAAAATATTCCTTAACATTTAATTAGAGACCCGAGACCCGAACTCGGATCCGGGTAGTTGTTTCAGGTATTACCCTATTTTAAATATTCGGGTACTTACCCGAAAGTTATAAAATACCCGTTTCTTTTTTAATCGAGTAATACCGATTGTTTTTAATACCCGATACTTAATACCCGTAGAATATCCGTAAAAAATACCCGTAGAATCCTGGTTCCTGATACCCGTAGAATACCCGTAGAAAATGCCCGTTGAATACCCATAGAAATACCCGTAGAAATACCCGAAGAAGTAAAAATAGCCAAAACAATTCAACTCAATTCATTTATTACATTGAATTACAAATAACAAAAAAAAAAAAATCGAAAATACCAGATCGTGCGAAAATTTCGGTTCGAGGATCGGGTAATTTTTTTACCCAATATACCCGATTATCGGGTAATTTTATTACCCAATTTTCGGGTAAAGAAATTGGGTAATTTTTTTACCCGATTTTTGAGTACTTCTGCGGGTAATATTTGGGTAGTTTAAATCGGGTAATACCCGACCCGAAGGCTTGAATATCGAGTAACTAAAGTTATTAAAATTACTCGTCTACGGGTACCCGCGAGTATTCGGGTCGGGTTTTCGCTCCCTACATTTAATTTCAATAACAAGTAGCTTATTAGTTTTTCATTAGTTCACTTTTATCAAGTGCATGTAAGAAATGCACTGAGAAATATTGTAAAAATAAGACACCAAGTTTGAAATCATTTCCTTTATATGGCTTTCTTAATACATCTTTTGTAATTGCTTTATTGTCATTTGAAGATATAGATGAAGAAGAAATAAAATATTTTTGTTTTATTGATTCACTACACTTTTAAATAGACAATTATACTTTTTTTTGTACATTAAGAACAAGTTCCAAGAACTTCTGTAGTTCATTAAGTTCAGTAGTTTATTAATTTTTTGTAAAGCTTTTATCAAGTACATGAAAAGAAAAAAAGCAAAACATGAAAAAGAAAAACAAAAAGACACAGAAAGCTTTAAAATAAAGTGCTTCTTATTACTTTCTCAAACCAAATGATATAACTACTTTATTAATGAACTCAACCTCATTGAATTTTTGGGTACATAAATTTTTTTTTAGTTGCCATTTACATCATATCATATACTTTTGTTTGACATACAAGTAACTGAAACCATAGAATCTTTCTGTTTATGACACTTGCAGTTTTTATTTATTTGATCAAGAAATTGAGTAATTCCCATCTTGTCTTGTGGAGTAAGAAAGAGTCAAATTTCTTTGAGCTGAAGAAAAGAGAAAACAATGTCTGATCTAGGGCTATGATTATCTAACGTTAAAATAATTTTTCTTCTGATTAGTCATTAAACTCTTTCAATGTTGCCTAAAATGCCCACAATTGGCCACTCTTTATCTGTTGTTGTAATCAGCAAATGTGGAATCTTATTTACTGCCTCTGGAACAACAACTGGTAAAGTTAGCCCATTTAAATCTCAACCTGATGATCAAATTAAAAAAAATGTCAAAAGTGGAGTTAAATAATCTGCTCAAAGTATTTTGTATTTAAGGATTTTTAGTTTTATCTAAAAACAAACATAATATTTTTATCATAGCTGTGAATGACACAAACAGTTGGCTTGTGACATCTGTTCTCTCTTTACATTCTTTGACATCCATTTCTTTATCCAGCATTAACTAGTTGTTCCTTTAAGGTGTGCATTTTTCAGCCTTAAGCTTTTACTTTGTCAGCTAAAGGACAGCTAGAGGATATTGGTTGAATGAATGAAAAAAGTATTAAAAAGATGTAAAAGCTAAAAGAAAATATTAGTTTCTAAATTGATTAAAATTTTTTTTTTTTAGTCTTATTTATGTTATTCTTCAAAAACTTTCCAACTTAATCCGCCCTACAAAAGCACCAAATGAATATACTAAAGAAGATATAGATAACCATGTTGATGGTTGTTATCGAGTTGGAAAAGTTACTCCAAAAGAGAAAAAATTCAAGATTGGTGGATCAAGTTCAAAATCAAATCGCAAACGCAGGGATGCAGAAATCTGTAACTATAATTTACATTATTGGTTTTCTGTTTTTAACACCAAATTTAATTTTAGTGTTTCACAAGCTACTCTTTGATATTTGTTTACTTTCTATTTTTTTACTATTTTCATTATCTTAAGACGATAATTTTGCTCTGGCTGAAGGAGAGCCTTATGCCACATTTCTCCAAGCTGAAACTACTAACGGTAGCATCTTGAGCTCACCTTACTATCCACCTATAGTTGCAGTTGATCCTGATTGTAAGTTTGTTTGCTTTTTTTTAAGTTCTATTTTGTTTAAATTTTGATTTTTAAGATTTTGATACATAAAAAATCTACTTAAGCAATGCGTAAGTATTCACAGTAAGTATTCACTACATCGCTCAATTAAGATAAAATTTAAATAGTATTTTTTCAAGATGCTTCATTATGACTAGTGATAGGTTTGAAAATCTCTTCAATAAGCTCTAACATTCACTGGTTTTTTGTTTAAATTTTAAAGTTGAAATTTATGTCAACAAAACATTTTTTTGCTTATATACTTAAGCTTATATACTTAATAAGCTTATATACTTAAGCTGAGTACCTAAGCTATATAAATTCTAAACAAGATTTTGAGAAAGTTCAGTTCTGCTGAAAATAAACTTCTTATCAAAGCCTCAAGACATTTTCCAGAAAACTTCTTCAAAAGTTTTCCAACCAGTACAATTTACTCCGGTATCATTACAGAATCTTACAGAATCCATTTACAGTTTAATAATTCATTATGAATTATTCCTTATCTATAACAATAAGCAGACTCTTCCATCCATACAAATCTAGAGCATAGACCCACAATTTTGATCAATATGACCTTCTTTCAAGAAATGACCCCATCAAGTCAAACCCTGAGCTCGGAGCAAGTGACCTGGATGTAGAAAAAGGTATCTTGTTTCACTTCTTTTTAATAACAGGCATCAAGAAGTTGATACTTGTGGGGATGTTTACAAATTCTTAATTTAATGAACACCCAGAATGAGAAGTCATAAAAATTGTGATAAAACCCAGATCGCAATTTTATAATATTGCAATCTGGGTTTTATCACAATTTTTATGGAGGAGAATAATAATACAAGTATGGTACATGTATGCTACAGGTATATTGTATCCCATACTATTCTCAGTTGGTATAACATGAAGAAGAATATCATCTCTTGTTGGAGATAGGGATTTTTAATCTGCAGTTGTTATTTGTACAAAAATACAAAATATTTGTCTGTTAGACAAATATTTTGTATTTTTGTAATTGAAGCCATACTTTCCCCAAAATCGTTTGACTGGTTTATATTCTTCAATGGGATACTTTACCCCATTTCTGGCATTCTTTCTCCAAAACCATCTCACTAGTCTATATACTTTAAAGGAATCCCTTACACGATTACTGTGTTCTCATTTGTGTTATTTGGCTGAAAACTTTTCCAATATAATGTTAAACTTTTAAATAAAAAATTGTTTTTATTACATTTTAATTACTTAAAACAAAATGGAGTTCATACACTGTTTAAAATGTCTTAAGTTTAGTGAATGAAAAGAAAAGTCTACAAAGTTAATTAAAAGCAAAGTTCTACAGTTTAGCTTTATGTAGATTGATTTGAAAATCATTTGTAAAATTGCAACTTGAGAAAATTTTTTTATCTTAATTGTCTATTAAAAGATGAAAATATAAATTATAAAATATAAAACTAAAAATATAAATATATTTCATAAGATTTTTTATGTATATCAACTGAGTCTTTATTATATTTTTGCATTTGCATTATTAATTATAATTATATTGATTTTAATTTTATCAGCTCTATGTGGTGCTCTCTTATGTTTTTCATACAAAAACCAAAAGTGTCAAGTGGTCAACTCCACTTATGCAAAATGCTTTTGTAAAAATGGTTACATTTCTTTTGATAACTTGTTAACTTGTGGAGGTAAGAAGTTTACTTTTGTTTCTTATCAGTCTTTCAATCATCAACCTCAACCTATTATTCTTCTACTTTTTCACACTAAAACTTTTTTTTTTACAAAAAGTTTTAGTGTGAAAAAGTAGAAGAATAGGAGGTTGAGGGGGTTAGAAAACTTATTCACACTAAAACTTTTTTTACAAAAAGTTTTATTTATTGATGTAGTAATTTTAAAGTTTTTTTTTCTTTAGATATTGATGACTGTACATTAGGAACTGACAACTGCAATTGGTTGAATAGCAAATGCATAAATACAGAAGGTGGTTTCCAATGCTCTTGCAATGATGGATGGAAACTAGGTGATGATCAGAAGAGTTGTGTGGGTAGGTTGTCATCTCTATTGGTAATTCATTTTTTCATTATTTAAAAAAGGATTGTTTTTATATTATTTTTTGGAAATAATTTAGATATAAATGAATGTGAAAGCTACTGTAAAAATGCCACCTGCATCAATAGTAATGGAACATTTGAGTGTCAGTGCCCGACAGGTTCTTTTTATAATGCAGCTGCTGATTTATGTCAAGATTATGATGAATGTAAGACCAATATGCACAACTGCGATCCTGTGAGAGGAGTTTGTCAAAATGAGAATGTCCTTCAAAGTAATCGAACATACAATTGCTCTTGTCCATCTGGCTGGGACTTATCTGCAAATAACATCTGCATAGGTTAGTGGAAGTGGATTATTTCATAGCGAAGGGATTGCTTCATTGCAAAAAGATTGTTTCTTTCCAATTTTCTTTTTTGAAACCTTTTCTAAAAAAAAAAAAAATTTTTTTATATTTAGATATCAATGAATGCTCAAAGTGGTGCAAAGGAGAGAATGAGCACTGCAAAAACACTGAAGGCTCGTATGAATGTATTTGTATGAATGGCTTTGAATTCAATGCAAATTCACATAGTTGTGAAGGTGAGTTGCTCATTTTCTATCTGCAAATTTAATCTATGCACTGTTAATGAGTGAAATTTTGGATATCATGACAAATTACAAACATTTTTTTAATTCACAGTTCAATTGCTATATACATTACATAGTATCGCTACTGTTAACATTGTTGTTGTTACTGAGTTTCACTTTACAGAGATCAACCTGTGTTCTTTGGAATCTGTTTGTCCAATGAATTCTAACTGTTCAATGGTAAGCCCTGGTCAATTTGATTGCTTGTGTAAAGAAGGTTACATCATGAATCATCTGTTGCTTTGTGAAGGTAATTATTTTTTCAACTCGTTGAAATTCATTCAATGATAAAACCATATGCTATTAATAATATAGTTTCTTTTGATAATATACATTTTCCTCATTTTAGAAATTGATGAATGTAAAAGTTTGTTACCATACCCTTGCACTAAACCTCATGAATTGTGTATTAACAAGGATGGCCCTGGATTTATGTGTGGATGTCAACCAGGGTACCTAAGAGTAGGAAATGTTTGCAAAGGTAAGGTATTGTTTAAATTGAAATAGTTATAGAGTTTTTATGAAGTATTTTAACCTTGTAGACACTTTGTGCATGGGGATATTATGCACTACTCTGACTAGAGTGCACTTTAGACTTGATATTTGGGTGTGGAGTAGAGCAAGACCATTTTTCTAATAAAGACCACAATTTGCAGCCTAATAGATTTAGGCCTGGACTATTTAATAGCCACTAATCAATTGAAATAAATTTTGTTTTGAGCCACTCTTGAGCTGATTTTATTTTATGTGTTGGAGCAAAATCTTGTCCAAAGTTCCATATACAACTTCATAGTACTCTACACATAATAACAAGTAACTCTGAGCAATCACATGGCCCTGAAAGAAAGTGCTTCCTTTCATGCCACATTTCTTTAGAAAAGAAAAATCATACTACAATAGTATGATTTTTGAGCAAGCCCCATTCCATGATTGTAAACAACTTTTTATGTGAAAAGATGCAAAACTGGTAAAGTTAGAACATTTGAATGTTGTATGTCAAATAGCCGCAAAGGCAAAGAGATTGGGTTCACTCACATTAAATACATTTATTTGTGTGCAAAGACATTTTAAGTATAAACATTTCTAGGTAGAATACATAAAGCAAATATTTTTTTAATGTTTTTTTTTAATGTTAGCATTGGATGAATGTGCTGCATATAAGAATGTATCAACATGTCCATCTGGTGAAAGTTGTATTGATGAGGAAACAGGTTTTGAATGTTTATGTGCTGCTGGCTACATTAAAAATGATATGGGTCAATGTGAAGGTACTTTGTTTTTTATGCATACATGTGTATGATTTTTTATGTATATATGTGTATTTTTGTTATCATTCATGTATATATGTATTTGTACTTAAGCATAGAAGTGTATATATTACTCTATATTTGCACTAGGGGCTAAAAAAGATGAGACCAGATCTTTTTTTTTTTATCACTTTTTGTAACTGAATTTTACTGTCAGGTGTTAGTGCAACCATAAATATTCCATTAGTTTCTCACAGCTGAGGAATGGCATTTTTGAACTGCCCTTTACAGATATCCAGGTTTTGATGCAATTTCTGTGACCATTTAGTCATTGATTGACATCCTAATCATTGTTTAGGTAGCAATTTAAAATCAATAACATTTTTCTCTATTATCTACCATATGTTTGTTATTATCTACCATATGTTTTACAATGTGTTTTAGAAAATGATGTTTTTAGTGGTGGTTGAAAAGTATTTGAAGTAAATTTATTTTTAAAAAACTCAGAAATTTGTTAAATTAAATTAGGGGGTTGCTTAATAAAGTAAAGCCTAAAAATATGGTGCAGAATATTGATTGAAATTGAAATTGGTTAAAATTATTTTCAAAAATCAATAATGCAATCAATAATGCTGTTATTAACGGAAAGTAGGAATCTTATTGTGAAAGAAAAAAATTCCAGGGAGTAAAACCCTAAAAACAGGTTTTTTCAAGAAATAATTTTTTCTTAAAAAAAAAAAAAAAAAAAAAACTTAAAAATCTGCTTTCTACATGCCAAACATCAATGTGGATGTTTGTTCAAAGTTCTAATAAAAAACAGCAAATACTTTAGTCTAGGTATTCTGTAAAGTGTTTCTACTTGTAAAAATTTTTTAACTGAGAAAAACAGTATATTATTTTTAGAAGCTTGCAAAAACATTTTTTTCTTTAAAGAATTTCTCAAAAAATTGACAAAACACTCCTTGTTACATGTCTCATTAAAAAAGCAATCAAGAACATGTAAATATATGATTGTAAATATATGATAAATATATGATACAAACTGCTCTAAAAAGTATAGTTTGGTACATGCCTTCTTACATCCAATACAAAATATCAATGTAGATATAAAAATATTTAAATGTTCAAAATTTTAATCAAAAAACCCCAAAAATGTTTAAACTGAGAAAGTTTTGTTTTTAAAAACTTACAAAAATATCCTTCAAATTGAAAATTTTTAACACAACACTCCTTGTTACATTCCTCGCCTTTTGCATGCAATGGCTTATAATATATTTAATAAAGCTAAACTTAAACTTTCTACATAAAAATAAGAAAAAGTAGTGAGTTTGTTATATTTTTTCTCTTTGAATAAACTAATCACAAACTAAAAAAAGTTTGTAGACTTATCGTAGGTCTTCTGGCTTAAAATAAATTAGCCCAAAATCTTATAAAGATCAATATAATCAAGAAATTTAAACTTTTTATATAAACACCATATACTAACTTTAATCTGACTAAAACCATATAAAAACCATATGTTAAATGGTGGTCTGTAAAAACAAACTCAATGGCTTTTTCATCAACAAACACAATGTCAACATGCCCATCTGTAAAAACAGGAACATCTGATGCAAATGAAGGAGAAATTGAAATAGAACTAGCTGGTCTTTTGAATGCTTTTTTCTTATTTATGCTGATAATTTTTTTGGTTTTTTAGTTAATCCAAAACTACCAACAAGATAAACTGTTTCCTTGATCTAAGATTTTTTTTGAACTTGCAGCTGGTAACATCTAATTCTAGTTTTCTCAAGTATTTTAGCTGCCACAAACTTAATTCAAATACCTAATTCTGGACAGCAGAGCCTTATTTGGTGATTTAACAGGTTTCAAAAGTTCTACACTTGACTACAGCATCAAACTGCTGCACAGTTTCTGCAACTTCAAAAGTTCAACTTTAACTTGATATCAAAGTTTAGTTTTAGAATATTTTGAAAAGAACTCCATTTACAGATTCATTCTGATTTCATGTGAGACCTCAGCAAACAGCAATTAAGGAGCTCACTGTTTGTAAGATTTGTGAAGGTTGTAAAAGATAGAAAATGAATTTAGAAGTTGTACTGCTATCAGTTTCTCCAATACATACATCAAGTGCTTAGGACTAAGAGAATGCTGTTCATCTAACTTGAACTGTCTTTTTGTCTGAAAACTTTAGACCTTTGTTCTTCCTTTTAAATTCCTTAAGACCAGTGTACCCATTCTCATCTGAACATCTCCAATAAATTCCTCGATTTCAACTTCATATCCATTCCTGAAAACGTCATTAAATCAATATCTAACTTTCTCAAAACAGCCTGTATTTTTAT